>NW_028319297.1:0-255000 GCF_062004578.1 Staurois parvus | reverse complement strand
TCTTTTCCTTCTTCTCCTTCCTCTTCTTCTCCTACTTCTCCTTCTTCTTCTCCTTCTTCTTCTTCTCCTTCTTCTCCTACTTCTCCTTCTTCTTCTCCCTCTTCTTCTTCTTTTCTTCTTCTCCTTCTTCTTTTCCTCTTCTTCTTCCTCTACTCTTCTTTTCTTCTTCTTCTTCTTCTTCTTCTTCGTCTTCTTTTCTTCTCCCTCTTCCTCTTCTCTTCCTCTTCTTCTTTTCTTCTCCTTCTTCTTCTTCCTCTTCTTTTCTCCTTCCTCTTCTTCTTCTTCTTCCTCTTCTTTTCTCCTTCCTCTTCTTCTTCTTCTTCTTCTCTTCTTCTTCCTCTTCCTCTTCTTTTCTCCTTCCTCTTCTTCTTCTTCTTCTTCTTCTTCTCTTCTTCCTCTTCTTTTCTCCTTCCTCTTCTTCTTCTTCTTCTTCTTCTTCTTCTCTTCTTCTTCTTCTTCCTCTTCTTTTCTCCTTCCTCTTCTTCTTCTTCTTCTCTTCTTCTTCTTCTTCCTCTTCTTTTCTCCTTCCTCTTCTTCTTCTTCTTCTTCTTCTTCTTCTTCTTCTCTTCTTCTTCTTCTTCCTCTTCTTTTCTCCTTCCTCTTCTTTTCTCCTTCCTCTTCTTCTTCTTCTTCTTCTCTTCTTCTTCTTCTTCTTCCTCTTTTCTTCTTCTCTTCTTCTTGCAGGTCACGGCTCATGCGCAGATTTATTTATCGGTAAACAGATCAGCCGATTTGCACATCATTGCCGGGAAAATCGGCTGATCTGCAAAATCGGACGATTTTTTTCCAACTTCACCGATGAAAAATATGTGCCAAAATGCCGACAAATGGCCGACCAATTACTCCACTAACAATGTGAAAATCAGAAGTTTTTTTTTCGACCAAAACATCGGACGGTTTTCGACCCATGTATGGCCTGCATTACAGTACAGGGGGGGGAGGGCCCTGGGCCTGAGAGCTTACAATCTAAAAGGCAGAGATTGGCAGAGGGGGGTGGAGGACACTGAGTGGAGGCCAGTGGAGGGATTGGCAGAGAGGGGTGGAGGACACTGAATGGAGGCCAGTGGAGGTATTGGCAGAGAGGGGTGGAGGACACTGAGTGGAGGCCAGTGGAGGGATTGGCAGAGAGGGGTGGAGGACACTGAATGGAGGCCAGTGGAGGTATTGGCAGAGAGGGGTGGAGGACACTGAGTGGAGGCCAGTGGAGGGATTGGCAGAGAGGGGTGGAGGATACTGAATGGTTGGTAAGTTGGAGGAGTCTGGCAGAGAGGGGTGGAAGATACTGAATGGTTGGTAAATTGGAGGAGTCTGGCAGAGAGGGGTGGAGGACACTGATTGGTTGGTAAGTTGGAGGAGTCTGGCAGAGAGGGGTGGACGATACTGAATGGTTGGTAAATTGGAGGAGTCTGGCAGAGAGGGGTGGAGGACACTGATTGGTTGGTAAGTTGGAGGAGTCTGGCAGAGAGGGGTGGAGGATACTGAATGGTTGGTAAGTTGGAGGAGTCTGGCAGAGAGGGGTGGAGGATACTGATTGGTTGGTAAGTTGGAGGAGTCTGGCAGAGAGGGGTGGAGGACACTGAATGGTTGGTAAGTTGGAGGAGTCTGGCAGAGAGGGGTGGAGGACACTGATTGGTTGGTAAGTTGGAGGAGTCTGGCAGAGAGGGGTGGAGGATACTGATTGGTTGGTAAGTTGGAGGAGTCTGGCAGAGAGGGGTGGAGGACACTGATTGGTTGGTAAGTTGGAGGAGTCTGGCAGAGAGGGGTGGAAGATACTGAATGGTTGGTAAATTGGAGGAGTCTGGCAGAGAGGGGTGGAGGATACTGATTGGTTGGTAAGTTGGAGGAGTCTGGCAGAGAGGGGTGGAGGACACTGAATGGTTGGTAAGTTGGAGGAGTCTGGCAGAGAGGGGTGGAGGATACTGATTGGTTGGTAAGTTGGAGGAGTCTGGCAGAGAGGGGTGGAGGACACTGATTGGTTGGTAAGTTGGAGGAGTCTGGCAGAGAGGGGTGGAGGACACTGAATGGTTGGTAAGTTGGAGGAGTCTGGCAGAGAGGGGTGGAGGACACTGATTGGTTGGTAAGTTGGAGGAGTCTGGCAGAGAGGGGTGGAGGATACTGATTGGTTGGTAAGTTGGAGGAGTCTGGCAGAGAGGGGTGGAGGACACTGATTGGTTGGTAAGTTGGAGGAGTCTGGCAGAGAGGGGTGGAAGATACTGAATGGTTGGTAAATTGGAGGAGTCTGGCAGAGAGGGGTGGAGGACACTGATTGGTTGGTAAGTTGGAGGAGTCTGGCAGAGAGGGGTGGAGGATACTGAATGGTTGGTAAGTTGGAGGAGTCTGGCAGAGAGGGGTGGAGGACACTGAATGGTTGGTAAGTTGGAGGAGTCTGGCAGAGAGGGGTGGAGGACACTGATTGGTTGGTAAGTTGGAGGAGTCTGGCAGAGAGGGGTGGAGGATACTGATTGGTTGGTAAGTTGGAGGAGTCTGGCAGAGAGGGGTGGAGGACACTGAATGGTTGGTAAGTTGGAGGAGTCTGGCAGAGAGGGGTGGAGGATACTGATTGGTTGGTAAGTTGGAGGAGTCTGGCAGAGAGGGGTGGAGGACACTGATTGGTTGGTAAGTTGGAGGAGTCTGGCAGAAGCATTCATGGTAGGATGAAGGGAAGTTGTGATGGGCGAGGAGATAGATTTGGGTGGTTTTGGAACCCATGGGGGGTATCAGTGACCCGGGGGGAGGTGTGGATGGAGAATAGAAGGGTCTCAGGACAGAACATTGGAGGACCTCTGCAGAATGAAGAGTAGAGGAGTCTGGCAGAGAGGGGTGGAGGACACTGAGTGGAGGCCAGTGGAGGGATTGGCAGAGAGGGGTGGAGGACACTGATTGGTTGGTAAGTTGGAGGAGTCTGGCAGAGAGGGGTGGAGGACACTGATTGGTTGGTAAGTTGGAGGAGTCTGGCAGAAGCATTCATGGTAGGATGAAGGGAAGTGGTGATGGGCGAGGAGATAGATTTGGGTGGTTTTGGAACCCATGGGGGGTATCAGTGACCCGGGGGGAGGTGTGGATGGAGAATAGAAGGGTCTCAGGACAGAACATTGGAGGACCTCTGCAGAATGAAGAGTAGAGGAGTCTGGCAGAGAGGGGTGGAGGACACTGATTGGTTGGTAAGTTGGAGGAGTCTGGAAGAGAGGAGTGGAGGACACTGAGTGGAGGCCAGTGGAGGGATTGGCAGAGAGGGGTGGAGGACACTGAATGGTTGGTAAGTTGGAGGAGTCTGGAAGAGAGGAGTGGAGGACACTGATTGGTTGGTAAGTTGGAGGAGTCTGGCAGAGAGGGGTGGAGGACACTGATTGGTTGGTAAGTTGGAGGAGTCTGGCAGAGAGGGGTGGAGGACACTGATTGGTTGGTAAGTTGGAGGAGTCTGGAAGAGAGGAGTGGAGGACACTGATTGGTTGGTAAGTTGGAGGAGTCTGGCAGAAGCATTCATGGTAGGATGAAGGGAAGTGGTGATGGGCGAGGAGATAGAGTTGGGTGGTTTTGGAACCCATGGGGGGTATCAGTGACCCGGGGGGAGGTGTGGATGGAGAAGAGAAGGGTCTCAGGACAGAACATTGGAGGACCTCTGCAGAAGTAGAGGAGGCGGTAGAGAGGTAGGTGGAGGAGGTAAGTACCTTTAGGTAAGTTGGAGAGGACAGAGTCTTGAAGGCCAAAGGGGTGGATGTGAGGAGGAGCAGGCAATCTCCTGCACAAAGATGGCGGAAGGTCCCAGTAATACGAGGGCGGGGTTCTGGCCGTTGGTTCTAGCAGTTGGTTGGTCGGTAGGTGGTTTTAGGGGGGTGGTTTCTGTGGGGTGTTGGGTAAAAGTCAGACTGTAGGGGGTGAGGAAGGTGGCCCCCAGTGAGGTGGGAGGTCACATTGGTGTCAGTGGGTGAGGAAATAGGTCTGCTCGGCAGTGTGGAGGGAGGAGTTATATTCCGGACTGGCTGCTGAATGTAAACAAGGGGCGGAGTTAGTGGGTGACATCTTTTATGGTCTCCATCCCCCACCTTTGTTTACATCCAGCTGGGATCTGTCATTCAGTGTGAGTCTTCATCAGGAGTGGAGTTGGTGGGCGTCGCTGGAAGGCGGGACTGACATTGTGGGATCTGCCTCAAGGTGTGTTGATTCTTTATTTACTGTCCTCATCGGCATGAGGGGAGGGGCTTCACCAGGGGCCTGTGGCCTGGATTGGTGGGGGGAAGGGCTTCACCAGGGGCCTGTGGCCTTGAATGGTGGGGGGAGGGGCTTTACCAGGGGCCTGTGGCCTGGAATGGTGGGAGGAAGGGCTTTACCAGGGGCCTGTGGCCTGGATTGGTGGGGGGAGGGGGTTTACCAGGGGCCTGTGGCCTGGAATGGTGGGGGGAGGGGCATTACCAGGGGCCTTTGGCCTGGAATTGCCTGGAATGGTGGGGGGAGGGGCATAACCAGGGGCCTGTGGCCTGGAATGGTGGGGGGAGGGGCTTTACCAGGGGCCTGTGGCCTGGAATGGTGGGAGGAAGGGCTTTACCAGGGGCCTGTGGCCTGGATTGGTGGGGGGAGGGGGTTTACCAGGGGCCTGTGGCCTGGAATGGTGGGGGGAGGGGGTTTATCAGGGGCCTGTGGCCTGGAATGGTGGAGGAGGGGCTTTGCCAGGGGCCTGTGGCCTGGAATGGTGGGGGGAGGGGCTCTGCCAGGGGCCTGTGGCCTGGAATGGTGGAGGAGGGGCTTTGCCTGGGGCCCGTGGCCTGGAATGGTGGGGGAAGGGGCTTTGCCAGGGGGTCCGTGGCCTGGAATGGTGGGGGAGTCGCTTTGCCTGGGGGCCCGTGGCCTGGAATGGTGGGGGAAGGGGCTTTGCCAGAGGGCCCGTGGCCTGGAATGGTGGGAGAGGGGGGTACACATTCCTCTCTCCCCTTTCCTGGCTTGCCAAGATGTATGCTCCGATAAGGGTCTGGTGTGGATTTTTGGGGCACCGCACATTTTTTATTAGGGACCCCACACTGGACAATGTCACCCCATCATATGCTGATATCATTACAAAGGAATTGGGGTGACCCCACACCAGACAGTGTCACCCCTCCATCATACACTGATATCATTAGAGGGGTATTGGGGTGACCCCCCATTATACGGTGACATCATTAGAGGGGTATTGGGGTGCCCCCATTATACAGTGACATCATTAGAGGGGTATTGGGGTGACCCCCCATTATACGGTGACATCATTAGAGGGGTATTGGGGTGACCCCCCATTATACGGTGACATCATTAGAGGGGTATTGGGGTGACCCCCCATTATATGGTGACATCATTAGAGGGGTATTGGGGTGCCCCCATTATACGGTGACATCATTAGAGGGGTGTTGGGGTGACCCCCCATTATACGGTGACATCATTAGAGGGGTATTGGGGTGACCCCCCATTATACGGTGACATCATTAGAGGGGTATTGGGGTGCCCCCATTATACGGTGACATCATTAGAGGGGTATTGGGGTGCCCCCCATTATACGGTGACATCATTAGAGGGGTATTGGGGTGACCCCCCATTATACGGTGACATCATTAGAGGGGTATTGGGGTGACCCCCCATTATACGGTGACATCATTAGAGGGTATTGGGGTGCCCCCATTATACGGTGACATCATTAGAGGGGTGTTGGGGTGACCCCCCATTATACGGTGACATCATTAGAGGGGTATTGGGGTGCCCCCATTATACGGTGACATCATTAGAGGGGTATTGGGGTGACCCCCCATTATACGGTGATATGATTAGAGGAGTATTGGGGTGACCCCCCATTATACGGTGATATGATTAGAGGAGTATTGGGGTGACCCCCTCCATTATACGGTGATATGATTAGAGGGGTGTTGGGGTGACCCCCCATTATATGGTGACATCATTAGAGGGTATTGGGGTGACCCCCCATTATACGGTGACATCATTAGAGGGGTATTGGGGTGACCCCCCATTATACGGTGACATCATTAGAGGGGTATTGGGGTGCCCCCATTATACGGTGACATCATTAGAGGGGTATTGGGGTGCCCCCATTATACGGCGAGGATTGGGGTGCGGAGTATGATCCCAGTCGGTTGGGAATCCTGGGCTCAGCGATGTCACCTCCCAGCAGATGACAGAATGCAGGAAATTCTTCTTCCTGAACTCTGCGCTCATCATCCCCACAATTCCAGGATCTGCAGGAAGAGGGTCATAATCCTGTCATCTCACACACATGTCCACCATGGGGGTGGAGGGGGAGGAATGTGCTGCAGAGAGGTGAGATGTGCTGCAGAGAGACATAGAGGGAATGTGCTGCATAGAGACATAGAGGGAATGTGCTGCAGAGAAGTGAGATGTGCTGCAGAGAGACATAGAGGGAATGCGCTGCAGAGAGGTAGGATGTGTTGCAGAGAGGTGAGATGTGCTGCAGATAGACATAGAGGGAATGTGCTGCAGAGAGGTAGGATGTGCTGCAGAGAGGTGAGATGTGCTGCAGAGAGACATAGAGGGAATGCGCTGCAGAGAGGTAGGATGTGCTGCAGAGAGGTGAGATGTGCTGCAGATAGACATAGAGGGAATGTGCTGCAGAGAGGTAGGATGTGCTGCAGAGAGGTGAGATGTGCTGCAGAGAGACATAGAGGGAATGTGCTGCAGAGAGGTAGGATGTGCTGCAGAGAGGTGAGATGTGCTGCAGAGAGACATAGAGGGAATGCGCTGCAGAGAGGTAGGATGTGTTGCAGAGAGGTGGGATGTGCTGCAGAGAGGTGAGATGTGCTGCAGAGAGACATAGAGGGAATGTGCTGCAGAGAGGTAGGATGTGCTGCAGAGAGGTGAGATGTGCTGCAGATAGACATAGAGGGAATGTGCTGCAGAGAGGTGGGATGTGTTGCAGAGAGGTGAGATGTGCTGCAGAGACATAGAGGGAATGTGCTGCAGAGAGGTGGGATGTGCTGCAGAGACATAGAGGGAATGTGCTGCAGAGAGGTGGGATGTGTTGCAGAGAGGTGAGATGTGCTGCAGAGATATAGAGGGAATGTGCTGCAGAGAGGAGGGATGTGCTGCAGAGACATAGAGGGAATGTGTTGCAGAGAGGTGGGATGTGCTGCAGAGACATAGAGGGAATGTGCTGCAGAGAGGTAGGATGTGCTGCAGAGAGGTGAGATGTGCTGCAGATAGACATAGAGGGAATGTGCTGCAGAGAGGTGGGATGTGTTGCAGAGAGGTAAGATGTGCTGCAGAGACATAGAGGGAATGTGCTGCAGAGAGGTGGGATGTGCTGCAGAGAGACATAGAGAGAATGTGCTGCAGAGAGGTGGGATGTGCTGCAGAGACATAGAGGGAATGTGCTGCAGAGAGGTGGGATGTGTTGCAGAGAGGTGAGATGTGCTGCAGAGACATAGAGGGAATGTGCTGCAGAGAGGTGGGATGTGCTGCAGAGAGACATAGAGGGAATGTGCTGCAGAGAGGTGGGATGTGTTGAAGAGAGGTGGGATGTGCTGCAGAGAGACATAGAGGGAATGTGCTGCAGAGAGGTGGGATGTGCTGCAGAGAGACATAGAGAGAATGTGCTGCAGAGAGGTGGGATGTGCTGCAGAGACATAGAGGGAATGTGTTGCAGAGAGGTGGGATGTGCTGCAGAGACATAGAGGGAATGTGTTGCAGAGAGGTGGGATGTGCTGCAGAGACATAGAGGGAATGTGCTGCAGAGAGGTAGGATGTGCTGCAGAGAGGTGAGATGTGCTGCAGATAGACATAGAGGGAATGTGCTGCAGAGAGGTGGGATGTGTTGCAGAGAGGTAAGATGTGCTGCAGAGACATAGAGGGAATGTGCTGCAGAGAGGTGGGATGTGCTGCAGAGAGACATAGAGAGAATGTGCTGCAGAGAGGTGGGATGTGCTGCAGAGACATAGAGGGAATGTGCTGCAGAGAGGTGGGATGTGTTGCAGAGAGGTGAGATGTGCTGCAGAGACATAGAGGGAATGTGCTGCAGAGAGGTGGGATGTGCTGCAGAGAGACATAGAGGGAATGTGCTGCAGAGAGGTGGGATGTGTTGAAGAGAGGTGGGATGTGCTGCAGAGAGACATAGAGGGAATGTGCTGCAGAGAGGTGGGATGTGCTGCAGAGAGACATAGAGAGAATGTGCTGCAGAGAGGTGGGATGTGCTGCAGAGACATAGAGGGAATGTGTTGCAGAGAGGTGGGATGTGCTGCAGAGACATAGAGGGAATGTGCTGCAGAGAGGTGGGATGTGTTGAAGAGAGGTGGGATGTGCTGCAGAGAGACATAGAGGGAATGTGCTGCAGAGAGGTGGGATGTGCTGCAGAGACATAGAGGGAATGTGTTGCAGAGAGGTGGGATGTGCTGCAGAGACATAGAGGGAATGTGCTGCAGAGAGGTGGGATGTGCTGCAGAGAGATATAGACGGAATGTGCTGCAGAGAGACATAGAGGGAATGTGCTGCAGAGAGGTGGGATGTGTTGCAGAGACATAGAGGGAATGTGCTGCAGAGAGGTGGGATGTGCTGCAGAGAGACATAGAGGGAATGTGCTGCAGAGAGACATAGAGGGAATGTGCTGCAGAGAGGTGGGATGTGCTGCAGAGAGACATAGAGGGAATGTGCTGCAGAGAGGTGGGATGTGTTGCAGAGAGGTGGGATGTGCTGCAGAGAGACATAGAGGGAATGTGCTGCAGAGAGGTGGGATGTGTTGCAGAGAGGTGGGATGTGCTGCAGAGAGGTGAGATGTGCTGCAGAGAGGTGGGATGTGTTGCAGAGAGGTGAGTTGTGCTGCAGAGAGACATAGAGGGAATGTGCTGCAGAGAGGGGGAATGTTCTGCAGACAGAGGAGGATGGGATGAGATGTTGATATCTGGGGGTCAGTGATAGTCCCGCCTCCTAATGGGGGACAGAAGAGGGATAACAATGTCACATAACATATTATTATTATTATACAGCATTTATAAAGCCCCCATAGTTGGCTCAGCGCTGTACATTACAGAGGGGGACAGAACATGTGACAGAACAATACCAATACAATGTGATACATGAGGGGATCGAGGGCCCTGATCCTGGGAGCTGACAATCTAAAAGGGAGGGATAATAATATAATACAATGTCACATAACATATAATAATATAATACAATGTCACATATCATATAATAATATAATATAATACAATGTCACATAACATATAATAATATAATATAATACAATGTCACATAACATAATAATATAATATAATACAATGTCACATAACATATAATAATATAATATAATACAATGTCACATAACATATAATAATATAATATAATACAATGTCACATAACATAATAATATAATATAATACAATGTCACATAACATATAATAATATAATATAATACAATGTCACATAACATATAATAATATAATACAATGTCACATAACATAATAATATAATACAATGTCACATAACATATAATAATATAATATAATACAATGTCACATAACATAATAATATAATATAATACAATGTCACATAACATATAATAATATAATATAATACAATGTCACATAACATATAATAATATAATACAATGTCACATAACATATAATAATATAATATAATACAATGTCACATAACATAATAATATAATATAATACAATGTCACATAACATATAATAATATAATATAATACAATGTCACATAACATATAATAATATAATATAATACAATGTCACATAACATAATAATATAATATAATACAATGTCACATAACATATAATAATATAATACAATGTCACATAACATATAATAATATAATATAATACAATGTCACATAACATATAATAATATAATACAATGTCACATAACATAATAATATAATACAATGTCACATAACATATAATAATATAATATAATACAATGTCACATAACATAATAATATAATATAATACAATGTCACATAACATATAATAATATAATACAATGTCACATAACATATAATAATATAATATAATACAATGTCACATAACATAATAATATAATATAATACAATGTCACATAACATATAATAATATAATATAATACAATGTCACATAACATAATAATATAATACAATGTCACATAACATATAATAATATAATACAATGTCACATAACATATAATAATATAATATAATACAATGTCACATAACATATAATAATATAATACAATGTCACATAACATATAATAATATAATATAATACAATGTCACATAACATATAATAATATAATATAATACAATGTCACATAACATATAATAATATAATACAATGTCACATAACATATAATAATATAATATAATATAATGTCACATAACATATAATAATATAATACAATGTCACATATCATATAATAATATAATACAATGTCACATAACATATAATAATATAATACAATGTCACATAACATATAATAATATAATATATTACAATGTCACATAACATATAATAATATAATACAATATCACATAACATATAATAATATAATATAATACAATGTCACATAACATATAATAATATAATACAATGTCACATAACATATAATAATATAATATAATACAATGTCACATAACATAATAATATAATATAATACAATGTCACATAACATATAATAATATAATATAATACAATGTCACATAACATAATAATATAATACAATGTCACATAACATATAATAATATAATACAATGTCACATAACATATAATAATATAATACAATGTCACATAACATATAATAATATAATATAATATAATGTCACATAACATATAATAATATAATACAATGTCACATATCATATAATAATATAATACAATGTCACATAACATATAATAATATAATACAATGTCACATAACATATAATAATATAATATAATACAATGTCACATAACATATAATAATATAATATATTACAATGTCACATAACATATAATAATATAATACAATATCACATAACATATAATAATATAATATAATACAATGTCACATATCATATAATAATATAATACAATACAATATCACATAACATATAATAATACAATACAATGTCACATAACATATAATAATATAATATAATACAATGTCACATATCATATAATAATATAATACAATACAATGTCACATAACATATAATAATATAATACAATACAATATCACATAACATATAATAATACAATACAATGTCACATAACATATAATAATATCATATAATACAATGTCACATAACATATAATAATATAATATAATGTCACATAACATATAATAATACAATACAATGTCACATAACATATAATAATATAATATAATACAATGTCACATAACATATAATAATATAATATAATGTCACATAACATATAATAATATAATACAATGTCACATAACATATAATAATATAATATAATACAATGTCACATAACATATAATAATATAATACAATGTCACATAACATATAATAATATAATACAATACAATGTCACATAACATATAATAATATAATATAATGTCACATAACATATAATAATATAATATAATATAATGTCACATAACATATAATAATATAATACAATGTCACATAACATATAATAATATAATATAATACAATGTCACATAACATATAATAATATAATATAATACAATGTCACATAACATATAATAATATAATATAATGTCACATAACATATAATAATATAATATAATACAATGTCACATAACATATAATAATATAATATAATGTCACATAACATATAATAATATAATATAATACAATGTCACATAACATATAATAATATAATATAATACAATGTCACATAACATATAATAATATAATATAATATAATGTCACATAACATATAATAATATAATACAATGTCACATATCATATAATAATATAATATAATACAATGTCACATAACATATCATATAATAATATAATACAATGTCACATAACATATAATAATATAATATAATACAATGTCACATAACATATAATAATATAATACAATGTCACATATCATATAATAATATAATATAATACAATGTCACATAACATATAATAATATAATATAATGTCACATAACATATAATAATATAATACAATGTCACATAACATATAATAATATAATATAATACAATGTCACATAACATATAATAATATAATACAATGTCACATATCATATAATAATATAATACAATGTCACATATCATATAATAATATAATACAATGTATATAATAATCTCCCTGACAGTCCGGCGCACAGAACGTATCCAATACATGATTGCTGTCGGAGGGAGGACATGGAGGGATACAGAGTATATAGGAAGTATAATAGAGTGATGACATCATCAGGAGGACATTATCATTGTGTCATCTTACTGAATCAGCACCCCTCCCCTCCCCTCCCCCCACACACATATCACCTTTTCCATCACTTGCCCCTCCCTTTAGAGTGTGAGCTCTTGTGCTGGCTTGGATCTGCACTGCCTCCCCTGAGCACACACTGCTGTGACTGCACACATCCTGAGCAGTGATGACAGTGAGGATGAGTGATCCTCGGGATGTACATTTCCTGACACTCGGACACGGGGGAGAAAAACAGGAGATTCAGCGGGAACACTGTGCAGGGTGGAAGGAAGGGATATTATATCATACATGAGAATATAATATATATACTGTATAATAGGATATATATCACATATGACATGGAAGACAGTATATATATCTATCTAATACATGGAGTCCCGGGCAGAGCACAGAGTCCCCAGTACTATAATATATAATGGATGGAGTTGGGTGGTTGGGGAACATCGTCATACAATAAAGGGTAAAGTATGGTCATGGTGTCCCGGGGAGAGCACAGATAATGGACGGAGTTTGGTGGTTGGGGAACATCGTCATACAATAAAGGGTAAAGTATGGTCATGGTGTCCCGGGGAGAGCACAGATAATGGATGGAGTTGGGTGGTTGGAGAAGATCGTCATACAATAAAGGGTAAAGTATGGTCATGGTGTCCCGGGGAGAGCACAGATAATGGACGGAGTTGGGTGGTTGGGGAACATCGTCATACAATAAAGGGTAAAGTATGGTCATAGTGTCCCGGGGAGAGCACAGATAATGGACGGAGTTGGGTGGTTGGAGAACATCGTCATACAATAAAGGGTAAAGTATGGTCATGGTGTCCCGGGGAGAGCACAGATAATGGATGGAGTTGGGTGGTTGGAGAACATCGTCATACAATAAAGGGTAAAGTATGGTCATGGTGTCCCGGGGAGAGCACAGATAATGGATGGAGTTGGGTGGTTGGAGAAGATCGTCATACAATAAAGGGTAAAGTATGGTCATGGAGTCCCGGGGAGAGCACAGATTATGGACGGATTTGATTGGTTGGAGAAGATCGTCATACAATAAAGGGTAAAGTATGGTCATGGTGTCCCGGGGAGAGCACAGATAATGGATGGAGTTGGGTGGTTGGGGAACATCGTCATACAATAAAGGGTAAAGTATGGTCATGGTGTCCCGGGGAGAGCACACATAATGGATGGAGTTGGGTGGTTGGGGAACATCGTCATACAATAAAGGGTAAAGTATGGTCATGGTGTCCCGGGGAGAGCACAGATAATGGATGGAGTTGGGTGGTTGGGGAACATCGTCATACAATAAAGGGTAAAGTATGGTCATGGTGTCCCGGGGAGAGCACAGATAATGGACGGAGTTGGGTGGTTGGAGAACATCGTCATACAATAAAGGGTAAAGTATGGTCATGGTGTCCCAGGGAGAGCACAGATAATGGATGGAGTTGGGTGGTTGGGGAACATCGTCATACAATAAAGGGTAAAGTATGGTCATGGTGTCCCGGGGAGAGCACAGATAATGGATGGAGTTGGGTGGTTGGAGAACATCGTCATACAATAAAGGGTAAAGTATGGTCATGGAGTCCCGGGGAGAGCACAGATTATGGATGGAGTTGGGTGGTTGGAGAACATCGTCATACAATAAAGGGTAAAGTATGGTCATGGTGTCCCGGGGAGAGCACAGATAATGGATGGAGTTGGGTGGTTGGAGAACATCGTCATACAATAAAGGGTAAAGTATGGTCATGGTGTCCCGGGGAGAGCACAGATAATGGATGGAGTTGGGTGGTTGGGGAACATCGTCATACAATAAAGGGTAAAGTATGGTCATGGTGTCCCGGGGAGAGCACAGATAATGGATGGAGTTGGGTGGTTGGAGAACATCGTCATACAATAAAGGGTAAAGTATGGTCATGGTGTCCCGGGGAGAGCACAGATAATGGATGGAGTTGGGTGGTTGGAGAACATCGTCATACAATAAAGGGTAAAGTATGGTCATGGTGTCCCGGGGAGAGCACAGATAATGGATGGAGTTGGGTGGTTGGAGAACATCGTCATACAATAAAGGGTAAAGTATGGTCATGGTGTCCCGGGGAGAGCACACATAATGGATGGAGTTGGGTGGTTGGGGAACATCGTCATACAATAAAGGGTAAAGTATGGTCATGGTGTCCCGGGGAGAGCACAGATAATGGACGGAGTTTGGTGGTTGGGGAACATCGTCATACAATAAAGGGTAAAGTATGGTCATGGTGTCCCGGGGAGAGCACAGATAATGGATGGAGTTGGGTGGTTGGAGAAGATCGTCATACAATAAAGGGTAAAGTATGGTCATGGTGTCCCGGGGAGAGCACAGATAATGGACGGAGTTGGGTGGTTGGGGAACATCGTCATACAATAAAGGGTAAAGTATGGTCATGGTGTCCCGGGGAGAGCACAGATAATGGATGGAGTTGGGTGGTTGGGGAACATCATCATACAATAAAGGGTAAAGTATGGTCATGGTGTCCCGGGGAGAGCACAGAGTCCCGGTACTATAATATATAATAATGGATGGAGTTGGGTGGTTAGAGAACATCATCATACAATAAAGGGTAAAGTATGGTCATGGTGTCCCGGGGAGAGCACAGATAATGGATGGAGTTGATTGGTTGGAGAACATCGTCATACAATAAAGGGTAAAGTATGGTCATGGTGTCCCGGGGAGAGCACAGATAATGGATGGAGTTGATTGGTTGGAGAACATCGTCATACAATAAAGGGTAAAGTATGGTCATGGTGTCCCGGGGAGAGCACAGATAATGGATGGAGTTGGGTGGTTGGAGAAGATCGTCATACAATAAAGGGTAAAGTATGGTCATGGTGTCCCGGGGAGAGCACACATAATGGATGGAGTTGGGTGGTTGGGGAACATCGTCATACAATAAAGGGTAAAGTATGGTCATGGTGTCCCGGGGAGAGCACAGATAATGGACGGAGTTGGGTGGTTGGAGAACATCATCATACAATAAAGGGTAAAGTATGGTCATGGTGTCCCGGGGAGAGCACAGATAATGGATGGAGTTGGGTGGTTGGGGAACATCATCATACAATAAAGGGTAAAGTATGGTCATGGTGTCCCGGGGAGAGCACAGATAATGGATGGAGTTGGGTGGTTGGGGAACATCGTCATACAATAAAGGGTAAAGTATGGTCATGGTGTCCTGGGGAGAGCACAGATTATGGATGGAGTTGGGTGGTTGGAGAACATCGTCATACAATAAAGGGTAAAGTACGGTCATGGTGTCCCGGGGAGAGCACAGATAATGGATGGAGTTGGGTGGTTGGAGAACATCGTCATACAATAAAGGGTAAAGTATGGTCATGGTGTCCCGGGGAGAGCACAGATAATGGACGGAGTTGGGTGGTTGGGGAACATCGTCATACAATAAAGGGTAAAGTATGGTCATGGTGTCCCGGGGAGAGCACAGATAATGGATGGAGTTGGGTGGTTGGGGAACATCATCATACAATAAAGGGTAAAGTATGGTCATGGTGTCCCGGGGAGAGCACAGAGTCCCGGTACTATAATATATAATAATGGATGGAGTTGGGTGGTTAGAGAACATCATCATACAATAAAGGGTAAAGTATGGTCATGGTGTCCCGGGGAGAGCACAGATAATGGATGGAGTTGATTGGTTGGAGAACATCGTCATACAATAAAGGGTAAAGTATGGTCATGGTGTCCCGGGGAGAGCACAGATAATGGATGGAGTTGGGTGGTTGGAGAACATCGTCATACAATAAAGGGTAAAGTACGGTCATGGTGTCCCGGGGAGAGCACAGATAATGGATGGAGTTGGGTGGTTGGAGAACATCATCATACAATAAAGGGTAAAGTATGGTCATGTTGTCCCGGGGAGAGCACAGATAATGGATGGAGTTGGGTGGTTGGGGAACATCGTCATACAATAAAGGGTACAGTATGGTCATGGTGTCCCGGGGAGAGCACAGATAATGGATGGAGTTGGGTGGTTGGAGAACATCATCATACAATAAAGGGTAAAGTACGGTCATGGTGTCCCGGGGAGAGCACAGATAATGGATGGAGTTGGGTGGTTGGAGAACATCGTCATACAACAAAGGGTAAAGTACGGTCATGGTGTCCCGGGGAGAGCACAGAGTCCCGGTACTATAATATATAATAATGGACGGAGTTGGGTGGTTGGAGAACATCGTCATACAATAAAGGGTAAAGTATGGTCATGGTGTCCCGGGGAGAGTACAGATAATGGATGGAGTTGGGTGGTTGGAGAACATCACCATACAATAAAGGGTAAAGTACGGTCATGGTGTCCCGGGGAGAGCACAGATTATGGATGGAGTTGGGTGGTTGGGGAACATCGTCATACAATAAAGGGTAAAGTATGGTCATGGTGTCCCGGGGAGAGTACAGATAATGGATGGAGTTGGGTGGTTGGGGAACATCGTCATACAATAAAGGGTAAAGTATGGTCATGGTGTCCCGGGGAGAGTACAGATAATGGATGGAGTTGGGTGGTTGGAGAACATCGTCATACAATAAAGGGTAAAGTATGGTCATGGTGTCCCGGGGAGAGTACAGATAATGGACGGAGTTGGGTGGTTGGAGAACATCACCATACAATAAAGGGTAAAGTACGGTCATGGTGTCCCGGGGAGAGCACAGATAATGGATGGAGTTGGGTGGTTGGAGAAGATCGTCATACAATAAAGGGTAAAGTATGGTCATGGTGTCCCGGGGAGAGCACAGATAATGGACGGAGTTGGGTGGTTGGGGAACATCGTCATACAATAAAGGGTAAAGTATGGTCATGGTGTCCCGGGGAGAGCACAGATTATGGATGGAGTTGGGTGGTTGGAGAACATCGTCATACAATAAAGGGTAAAGTATGGTCATGGTGTCCCGGGGAGAGCACAGAGTCCCGGTACTATAATACATAATAATGGACGGAGTTGGGTGGTTGGAGAACATCGTCATACAATAAAGGGTAAAGTATGGTCATGGTGTCCCGGGGAGAGTACAGATTATGGATGGAGTTGGGTGGTTGGAGAACATCGTCATGCAATAAAGGGTAAAGTATGGTCATGGTGTCCCGGGGAGAGCACAGATAATGGACGGAGTTGGGTGGTTGGGGAACATCGTCATACAATAAAGGGTAAAGTATGGTCATGGTGTCCCGGGGAGAGTACAGATAATGGACGGAGTTGGGTGGTTGGGGAACATCGTCATACAATAAAGGGTAAAGTATGGTCATGGTGTCCCGGGGAGAGCACAGAGTCCCGGTACTATAATATATAATAATGGATGGAGTTGGGTGGTTGGAGAACATCGTCATACAATAAAGGGTAAAGTATGGTCATGGTGTCCCGGGGAGAGTACAGATTATGGATGGAGTTGGGTGGTTGGAGAACATCGTCATGCAATAAAGGGTAAAGTACGGTCATGGTGTCCCGGGGAGAGTACAGATAATGGACGGAGTTGGGTGGTTGGAGAACATCGTCATGCAATAAAGGGTAAAGTATGGTCATGGTATCCCGGGGAGAGCACAGATTATGGATGGAGTTGGGTGGTTGGAGAACATCGTCATACAATAAAGGGTAAAGTATGGTCATGGTGTCCCGGGGAGAGCACAGAGTCCCGATACTATAATATATAATAATGGATGGAGTTGGGTGGTTGGAGAAGATCATCATACAATAAAGGGTAAAGTATGGTCATGGAGTCCCGGGGAGAGCACAGATTATGGACGGATTTGATTGGTTGGAGAAGATCGTCATACAATAAAGGGTAAAGTACGGTCATGGAGTCCCGGGGAGAGCACAGATAATGGACAGAGTTGGTTGGTTGGAGAAGATCATCGTATTATAAAAGGTATGGTGATGGTGTTACAGGGAGAACACAGAGCCCCAGTGCTGGCACTCCACATCCCTTGAAGGGTTAAGGATCCAGAGAGAGGCAGGAAGTTTTGGGAGGGGGATGGAAGACTTTCACCTCTCATCTCTCTCCTCCTCCCCCCTCTGAGGATGCTGGCTGGAGTGGGCTGTCCAGGGATGGTTTAAGGAGGCGAGAAGTCTGTGTGTGTGGGATCTACAGAGCTGGCAGAGGGAGACCAAGGTTGGCCTGGGTACCACAGACCAGGGGCTGGATGCTGGACATCCCGAGTGAACCTGGACACTGGGCCGGTGGGACATTCCAGGATTTGCATTGAGATTTTCCTGGCACTGACGTGGAATACTGGCGTTGATTAGTCAGTTTCATGGATTTGGGGATTTCATGAGATGACACATGTGGGAACGTTTATCCTTGTATTGCGGAATTGTCTGCACCACAATTGGATTACCATTTACGGGATCCGCTATCCCACTACAAGCACTACAGAAACTTTAGGGGATCACCACAGCGACTGTATGATGTAATCGGTGTGGCCAGGAGCCAGCCAAGCCGTAGACCTGTGCTGTATCCTTCCATTTCTTGGATTATTGTGAATCCTGGGGGTCACCGAGCACCAGAATTCTCTAGAGGATTGAAGACTTCAGGAGTTGTCCCTACGTGAGGCCAGGAGTTATCCATACATGAGGCCACCACATCTCAACTAGTGTCTAGGAGCTGTGGGACCCCGGCTGGAGACGGGTTCTGGGCCCTTAAGGGAGAGACAAACTCTGTGGCTTCGTTGGTTGGGATGTCCTAGTCAGTTCGCAATCCGTCCTGTGGAATTTACGTCTATTCCAGATTTTCCTTTTACTTGATTGACCACTTGGATGACCATGGCAAAGTCATTGTGGTGTTTGTGCAGCTATGTACTATGTCTAAGTCTTGGTGGAAGCTACGCCACCAACTACCCGCCTCGATACAACCTCTACACAGGAGGGACGGCCCCACAAAGTCAGTTCATGACAGCACAAGGGGTAACACAAGCACAGAACGGCCTTCGGGCTGCCAGCAGGCACAGGTAGGTGGCCCGTGGAGGAGAAAGTACCAACCTTTACCCTGCCTATGGCTTGTAGATCACTCTCTGGAGGTGCTTTATGGTTGGGGAAGGAACCCCAAAGAGTCCTCTAATGCCTAAACTAGAAAAACACTTCTGTGGAAGGTGACCCATAATCTCATGAATTTGTGAGGGAACGTGGGGGGCGGGGAGGGGGATTGACATGAGTATTAGTCATAGTGACCTATGTATGACGTGAGGTGCAAGTAAAACATTCTTTACTGTCCATGAGGTGCACCTAGAACATTCTATACTGTCCATGAGGTGCACCTAGAACATTCTTTACAATCCGTGAGGTGCACCTAAACATTCTATACTGTCCATGAGGTGCACCTAGAACATTCTATAATGTCCATGGGGTGCACCTAGAACATTATATAGTGTCCGTGAGGTGCACCTAGAACATTCTTTACTGTCCGTGAGGTGCACCTAAACATTCTATACTGTCCGTGAGGTGCACCTAGAACATTATATAGTGTCCGTGAGGTACACCTAGAACATTCTTTACTGTCCGTGAGGTGCACCTAGAACAAACTATACCATCCGTGAGGTGCACCTAGAACATTATATACTGTCCGTGCGGTGCACCTAGAACATTCTATACTGTCCGTAAGGTGCACCTAAACATTCCATACTGTCCGTGAGGTGCACCTAGAACATTCTATACTGTCCGTGAGGTGCACCTAGAACATTCTATACTGTCCATGAGGTGAACCTAGAACATTCTATACTGTCCGTGAGGTGCACCTAGAAGATTATATACTGTCCATGAGGTGCAATTAAACATTCTATACTGTCCGTGAGGTGCACCTAGAACATTCTATAATGTCCATGGGGTGCACCTAGAACATTATATAGTGTCCGTGAGGTGCACCTAGAACATTCTTTATTGTCCGTGAGGTGCACCTAGAACAAACTATACCGTCCGCGAGGTGCACCTAGAACATTCTATACTGTCCGTGATGTGCACCTAGAACATTCTATACTGTCCATGAGGTGCACCTAGAACATTCTATACTGTCCATGAGGTGCACCAAGAACATTCTATACTGTCCGTGAGGTGCACCTAGAACAAACTATACCGTCCGCGAGGTGCACCTAGAACATTCTATACTGTCCGTGAGGTGCACCTAGAACATTCTATACTGTCCATGAGGTGCACCTAGAACATTCTATACTGTCCATGAGGTGCACCAAGAACATTCTATACTGTCCGTGAGGTGCACCTAGAACATTCTATACTGTCCGTGAGGTGCACCTAGAACATTCTATACTGTCCGTGAGGTGCAATTAAACATTCTATACTGTCCGTGAGGTGCACCTAGAACATTCTATACTGTCCGTGAGGTGCACCTAGAACATTATATAGTGTCCGTGAGGTGCACCTAGAACATTCTATACTGTCCGTGAGGTGCACCTAGAACATTCTATACTGTCCGTGGGGACTTTCCTTCATTTCTGGATGACTGTCCCCAGCTTTGCACCCAGCCTTTATATTCCCTACAGTCCAGGCATTATAGCTGCCATAACGACCAACTCTAAGGTGTTATCCCTACTATAATGTCCTCCATGTCTGAGGTCCTATATCTACTATAATGTCCTCCATATCTGAGGTCCTATATCTACTATAATGTCCTCCATGTCTGAGGTCCTATATCTACTATAATGTCCTCCATGTCTGAGGTCCTATATCTACTATAATGTCCTCCATGTCTGAGGTCCTATATCTACTATAATGTCCTCCATGTCTGAGGTCCTATATCTACTATAATGTCCTCCGTATCAGAGGTCCTATATCTACTATAATGTCCTCCATGTCTGAGGTCCTATATCTACTATAATGTCCTCCATATCTGAGGTCCTATATCTACTATAATGTCCTCCATGTCTGAGGTCCTATATCTACTATAATGTCCTCCATGTCTGAGGTCCTATATCTACTATAATGTCCTCCATGTCTGAGGTCCTATATCTACTATAATGTCCTCCATGTCTGAGGTCCTATATCTACTATAATGTCCTCCGTATCAGAGGTCCTATATCTACTATAATGTCCTCCATGTCTGAGGTCCTATATCTACTATAATGTCCTCCATATCTGAGGTCCTATATCTACTATAATGTCCTCCATGTCTGAGGTCCTATATCTACTATAATGTCCTCCATGTCTGAGGTCCTATATCTACTATAATGTCCTCTATATCTGAGGTCCTATATCTACTATAATGTCCTCCATATCTGAGGTCCTATATCTACTATAATGTCCTCCATGTCTGAGGTCCTATATCTACTATAATGTCCTCCATATCTGAGGTCCTATATCTACTATAATGTCCTCCATGTCTGAGGTCCTATATCTACTATAATGTCCTCCATGTCTGAGGTCCTATATCTACTATAATGTCCTCTATATCTGAGGTCCTATATCTACTATACTGTCCTCCATGTCTGAGGTCCTATATCTACTATACTGTCCTCCATGTCTGAGGTCCTATATCTACTATAATGTCCTCCATATCTGAGGTCCTATATCTACTATACTGTCCTCCATGTCTGAGGTCCTATATCTACTATAATGTCCTCCATATCTGAGGTCCTATATCTACTATAATGTCCTCCATGTCTGAGGTCCTATATCTACTATAATGTCCTCCATGTCTGAGGTCCTATATCTACTATAATGTCCTCCATATCTGAGGTCCTATATCTACTATACTGTCCTCCATGTCTGAGGTCCTATATCTACTATAATGTCCTCCATGTCTGAGGTCCTATATCTACTATAATGTCTTCCATATCTGAGGTCCTATATCTACTATAATGTCCTCCATGTCTGAGGTCCTATATCTACTATAATGTCCTCCATGTCTGAGGTCCTATATCTACTATAATGTCCTCCATATCTGAGGTCCTATATCTACTATAATGTCCTCCATGTCTGAGGTCCTATATCTACTATAATGTCCTCCATGTCTGAGGTCCTATATCTACTATAATGTCCTCCATATCTGAGGTCCTATATCTACTATAATGTCCTCCATGTCTGAGGTCCTATATCTACTATAATGTCCTCCATATCTGAGGTCCTATATCTACTATAATGTCCTCCATGTCTGAGGTCCTATATCTACTATAATGTCCTCCATATCTGAGGTCCTATATCTACTATAATGTCCTCCATGTCTGAGGTCCTATATCTACTATAATGTCCTCCATATCTGAGGTCCTATATCTACTATAATGTCCTCCATATCTGAGGTCCTATATCTACTATACTGTCCTCCATATCTGAGGTCCTATATCTACTATAATGTCCTCCATGTCTGAGGTCCTATATCTACTATACTGTCCTCCGTATCAGAGGTCCTATATCAACTATAATGTCCTCCATATCTGAGGTCCTATATCTACTATAATGTCCTCCATGTCTGAGGTCCTATATCAACTATAATGTCCTCCATATCTGAGGTCCTATATCTACTATAATGTCCTCCATATCTGAGGTCCTATATCTACTATAATGTCCTCCATGTCTGAGGTCCTATATCTACTATAATGTCCTCCATATCTGAGGTCCTATATCTACTATAATGTCCTCCATGTCTGAGGTCCTATATCTACTATAATGTCCTCCATATCTGAGGTCCTATATCTACTATAATGTCCTCCATGTCTGAGGTCCTATATCTACTATAATGTCCTCCATGTCTGAGGTCCTATATCTACTATAATGTCCTCCATGTCTGAGGTCCTATATCTACTATAATGTCCTCCATGTCTGAGGTCCTATATCTACTATAATGTCCTCCATGTCTGAGGTCCTATATCTACTATACTGTCCTCCATGTCTGAGGTCCTATATCTACTATACTGTCCTCCATGTCTGAGGTCCTATATCTACTATAATGTCCTCCATATCTGAGGTCCTATATCTACTATACTGTCCTCCATGTCTGAGGTCCTATATCTACTATAATGTCCTCCATATCTGAGGTCCTATATCTACTATAATGTCCTCCATGTCTGAGGTCCTATATCTACTATAATGTCCTCCATGTCTGAGGTCCTATATCTACTATAATGTCCTCCATATCTGAGGTCCTATATCTACTATAATGTCCTCCATATCTGAGGTCCTATATCTACTATACTGTCCTTTGTATCTGAGGTCCTATATCTACTATAATGTCCTCCATGTCTGAGGTCCTATATCTACTATACTGTCCTCCGTATCAGAGGTCCTATATCAACTATAATGTCCTCCATATCTGAGGTCCTATATCTACTATAATGTCCTCCATGTCTGAGGTCCTATATCTACTATAATGTCCTCCATATCTGAGGTCCTATATCTACTATAATGTCCTCCATGTCAGAGGTCCTATATCAACTATAATGTCCTCCATATCTGAGGTCCTATATCTACTATAATGTCCTCCATATCTGAGGTCCTATATCTACTATAATGTCCTCCATGTCTGAGGTCCTATATCTACTATAATGTCCTCCATATCTGAGGTCCTATATCTACTATAATGTCCTCCATGTCTGAGGTCCTATATCTACTATAATGTCCTCCATATCTGAGGTCCTATATCTACTATAATGTCCTCCATGTCTGAGGTCCTATATCTACTATAATGTCCTCCATGTCTGAGGTCCTATATCTACTATAATGTCCTCCATGTCTGAGGTCCTATATCTACTATACTGTCCTCCATGTCTGAGGTCCTATATCTACTATACTGTCCTCCATGTCTGAGGTCCTATATCTACTATAATGTCCTCCATATCTGAGGTCCTATATCTACTATACTGTCCTCCATGTCTGAGGTCCTATATCTACTATAATGTCCTCCATATCTGAGGTCCTATATCTACTATAATGTCCTCCATGTCTGAGGTCCTATATCTACTATAATGTCCTCCATGTCTGAGGTCCTATATCTACTATAATGTCCTCCATATCTGAGGTCCTATATCTACTATACTGTCCTCCATGTCTGAGGTCCTATATCTACTATAATGTCCTCCATGTCTGAGGTCCTATATCTACTATAATGTCCTCCATGTCTGAGGTCCTATATCTACTATAATGTCCTCCATGTCTGAGGTCCTATATCTACTATAATGTCCTCCATGTCTGAGGTCCTATATCTACTATAATGTCCTCCATGTCTGAGGTCCTATATCTACTATAATGTCCTCCATGTCTGAGGTCCTATATCTACTATAATGTCCTCCATATCTGAGGTCCTATATCTACTATAATGTCCTCCATATCTGAGGTCCTATATCTACTATAATGTCCTCCATGTCTGAGGTCCTATATCTACTATAATGTCCTCCATGTCTGAGGTCCTATATCTACTATAATGTCCTCCATATCTGAGGTCCTATATCTACTATAATGTCCTCCATGTCTGAGGTCCTATATCTACTATAATGTCCTCCATGTCTGAGGTCCTATATCTACTATAATGTCCTCCATGTCTGAGGTCCTATATCTACTATAATGTCCTCCATATCTGAGGTCCTATATCTACTATAATGTCCTCCATGTCTGAGGTCCTATATCTACTATACTGTCTTCCGTATCAGAGGTCCTATATCAACTATAATGTCCTCCATATCTGAGGTCCTATATCTACTATAATGTCCTCCATGTCTGAGGTCCTATATCTACTATAATGTCCTCCATATCTGAGGTCCTATATCTACTATAATGTCCTCCATGTCTGAGGTCCTATATCTACTATAATGTCCTCCATGTCTGAGGTCCTATATCTACTATACTGTCCTCCATGTCTGAGGTCCTATATCTACTATAATGTCCTCCATGTCTGAGGTCCTATATCTACTATAATGTCCTCCATGTCTGAGGTCCTATATCTACTATAATGTCCTCCATGTCTGAGGTCCTATATCTACTATAATGTCCTCCATGTCTGAGGTCCTATATCTACTATAATGTCCTCCATGTCTGAGGTCCTATATCTACTATAATGTCCTCCATGTCTGAGGTCCTATATCTACTATAATGTCCTCTATATCTGAGGTCCTATATCTACTATAATGTCCTCTATATCTGAGGTCCTATATCTACTATAATGTCCTCCATGTCTGAGGTCCTATATCTACTATACTGTCCTCCATATCTGAGGTCCTATATCTACTATAATGTCCTCCATGTCTGAGGTCCTATATCTACTATAATGTCCTCCATGTCTGAGGTCCTATATCTACTATAATGTCCTCCATGTCTGAGGTCCTATATCTACTATAATGTCCTCCATATCTGAGGTCCTATATCTACTATAATGTCCTCCATATCTGAGGTCCTATATCTACTATAATGTCCTCCATGTCTGAGGTCCTATATCTACTATAATGTCCTCCATATCTGAGGTCCTATATCTACTATAATGTCCCCCATATCTGAGGTCCTATATCTACTATAATGTCCTCCATGTCTGAGGTCCTATATCAACTATAATGTCCTCCATGTCTGAGGTCCTATATCTACTATACTGTCCTCCGTATCAGAGGTCCTATATCAACTATAATGTCCTCCATATCTGAGGTCCTATATCTACTATAATGTCCTCCATGTCTGAGGTCCTATATCTACTATAATGTCCTCCATGTCTGAGGTCCTATATTTACTATACTGTCCTCCATATCTGAGGTCCTATATCTACTATACTGTCCTCCGTATCAGAGGTCCTATATCAACTATAATGTCCTCCATATCTGAGGTCCTATATCTACTATAATGTCCTCCATGTCTGAGGTCCTATATCAACTATAATGTCCTCCATGTCTGAGGTCCTATATCAACTACAATGTCCTCCATATCTGAGGTCCTATATCTACTATAATGTCCTCCATGTCTGAGGTCCTATATCTACTATAATGTCCTCCATGTCTGAGGTCCTATATCTACTATAATGTCCTCCATATCTGAGGTCCTATATCTACTATAATGTCCTCCATGTCTGAGGTCCTATATCTACTATAATGTCCTCCATATCTGAGGTCCTATATCTACTATAATGTCCTCCATGTCTGAGGTCCTATATCTACTATACTGTCTTCCGTATCAGAGGTCCTATATCAACTATAATGTCCTCCATATCTGAGGTCCTATATCTACTATAATGTCCTCCATGTCTGAGGTCCTATATCTACTATAATGTCCTCCATATCTGAGGTCCTATATCTACTATAATGTCCTCCATGTCAGAGGTCCTATATCAACTATAATGTCCTCCATGTCTGAGGTCCTATATCTACTATAATGTCCTCCATGTCTGAGGTCCTATATCTACTATAATGTCCTCCATGTCTGAGGTCCTATATCTACTATAATGTCCTCCATATCTGAGGTCCTATATCTACTATAATGTCCTCCATGTCTGAGGTCCTATATCTACTATAATGTCCTCCATGTCTGAGGTCCTATATCTACTATAATGTCCTCCATATCTGAGGTCCTATATCTACTATAATGTCCTCCATATCTGAGGTCCTATATCTACTATAATGTCCTCCATGTCTGAGGTCCTATATCTACTATAATGTCCTCCATATCTGAGGTCCTATATCTACTATAATGTCCTCCATGTCTGAGGTCCTATATTTACTATAATGTCCTCCATGTCTGAGGTCCTATATCTACTATACTGTCCTCCGTATCAGAGGTCCTATATCAACTATAATGTCCTCCATATCTGAGGTCCTATATCTACTATAATGTCCTCCATGTCTGAGGTCCTATATCTACTATAATGTCCTCCATATCTGAGGTCCTATATCTACTATAATGTCCTCCATATCTGAGGTCCTATATCTACTATAATGTCCTCCATGTCTGAGGTCCTATATCTACTATAATGTCCTCCATGTCTGAGGTCCTATATCTACTATAATGTCCTCCATGTCTGAGGTCCTATATCTACTATAATGTCCTCCATGTCTGAGGTCCTATATCTACTATAATGTCCTCCATGTCTGAGGTCCTATATCTACTATACTGTCTTCCGTATCAGAGGTCCTATATCAACTATAATGTCCTCCATATCTGAGGTCCTATATCTACTATAATGTCCTCCATGTCTGAGGTCCTATATCTACTATAATGTCCTCCATATCTGAGGTCCTATATCTACTATAATGTCCTCCATGTCTGAGGTCCTATATCTACTATAATGTCCTCCATGTCTGAGGTCCTATATCTACTATACTGTCCTCCATGTCTGAGGTCCTATATCTACTATAATGTCCTCCATGTCTGAGGTCCTATATCTACTATAATGTCCTCCATGTCTGAGGTCCTATATCTACTATAATGTCCTCCATATCTGAGGCCCTATATCTACTATAATGTCCTCCATATCTGAGGTCCTATATCTACTATAATGTCCTCCATGTCTGAGGTCCTATATCTACTATAATGTCCTCCATATCTGAGGTCCTATATCTACTATAATGTCCTCCATATCTGAGGTCCTATATCTACTATAATGTCCTCCATATCTGAGGTCCTATATCTACTATAATGTCCTCCATATCTGAGGTCCTATATCTACTATAATGTCTAGTCCAGAAGGTCAGTGCCAACCCCAGCCGAGAGTCCAGAAGGTCAGTGCCAACCCCAGCCGAGAGTCCAGAAGGTCAGTGCCAACCACATTCTGGAGTCCAGAAGGTCAGTGCCAACTACAGTCTAGAGTCCAGAAGGTCAGTGCCAACCCCAGTCTAGAGTCCAGAAGGTCAGTGCCAACCACAGCCGAGAGTCCAGAAGGTCAGTGCCAACCACAGCCGAGAGTCCAGAAGGTCAGTGCCAACCACAGCCGAGAGTCCAGAAGGTCAATACCAACCAGTCTAGAGATGAGGATGCCAGCTCCAACCACAGCCAAAAGACCAAGAGGTCCTCACTATCATAGCTTAGAACCCACAAGTTCAGTGCCAACCCCAGCCGAGAGTCCAGAAGGTCAGTGCCAACCACAGTCTAGAGTCCAGAAGGTCAGTGCCAACCACAGTCTAGAGTCCAGAAGGTCAGTGCCAACCACAGCCTAGAGTCCAGAAGGTCAGTGCCAACCACAGCCTAGAGTCCAGAAGGTCAGTGCCAACCACAGTCTAGAGTCCAGAAGGTCAGTGCCAACCCCAGCCTAGAGTCCAGAAGGTCAGTGCCAACCCCAGCCTAGAGTCCAGGAAACCAGTGCCAACCACAGTCTAGAGTCCAGAAGGTCAGTGCCAACCCCAGTCTAGAGTCCACAAGGTCAGTGCCAACTACAGCCGAGAGTCCAGAAGGTCAGTGCCAACCACAGCCTAGAGTCCAGAAGGTCAGTGCCAACCACAGTCTAGAGTCCAGGGATTATGGAAACCCTTCATAATGGGCACAGCGGGTGTACAGACTCAGGAACTCAGTACAGGGATGGTGGGAACCCCTCATAATGGGCACAGCGGGTGTACAGACACAGGAACTCAGTACAGGGATGGTGGGAACCCCTCATAATGGGCACAGAAGAGGGATGGTGGGAACCCCTCATAATGGGCACAGCGGGTGTACAGACACAGGAACTCAGCACAGGGATGGTAGGAACCCCTCATAATGGGCAAAGCACAGGGATGGTGGGAACCCCTCATAATGGGCACAGCGGCTGTGCAGACCCGAGAAGTCAGCAGGGATGGTGGAACCCCTCATAATGGGCAAAGCACAGGGATGGTGGGAACCCCTAATAATGGGCACAGCACAGGGATGGTGGGAACCCCTCATAATGGGCACAGCTGGTGTACAGACTCAGGAACTCAGTACAGGGATGGTGGGAACCCCTAATAATGGGCACAGCACAGGGATGGTGGGAACCCCTAATAATGGGCACAGCACAGGGATGGTGGGAAACCCTCATATTAGGCACAGCACAGGGATGGTGGGAACCCCTCATAACAGGCACAGGGATGGTGGGAACCCCTCATAATAGGCACAGGGATGGTGGGAACCCCTCATATTGGGCACAGCACAGGGATAGTGGGAACCCCTCATATTAGGCACAGCACAGGGATGGTGGGAACCCCTCATAATAGGCACAGCACAGGGATGATGGAACCCCTCATAATGGGCAAAGCACAGGGATGGTGGGAACCCCTCATATTAGGCACAGCACAGGGATGGTGGGAACCCCTCATAATGGGCACAGCGGGTGTACAGACCCAGGAACTCAGCACAGGGATGGTGGGAACCCCTCATAATGGGAACAGCAGAGGGATGGTGGGAACCTCTCATAATAGGCACAGGGATGGTGGGAACCCCTCATAGTAGGCACAGGGATGGTGGGAACCCCTCATAATAGGCACAGCACAGGGATGGTGGGAACCCCTCATAATAGGCACAGCACAGGGATGGTGGGAACCGCTAATAATGGGCACAGCACAGGGATGGTGGAAACTCCTCATAATGGGCACAGCACAGGGATGGTGGGAACCCCTCATAATGGGCACAGGGATGGTGGGAACCCCTCAAAATGGGCACAGGACAGGGATGGTGGGAACCCCTCAAAATGGGCACAGCACAGGGATAGTGGGAACACCTCATATTAGGCACAGCACAGGGATGGTGGTAACCGCTAATAATGGGCACAGGACAGGGATGGTGGGAACCCCTCATAATAGGCGCAGCACAGGGATGGTGGGAACCCCTCATAATGGGCACAGGGATGGTGGGAACCCCTCATAATGGGCACAGCACAGGGAAAGTGGGAACACCTCATATTAGGCACAGCACAGGGATGGTGGGAACCCCTCATAATAGGCACATGGATGGTGGGAACTCCTCATAATGGGCACAGCACAGGGATGGTGGGAACCCCTCATAATAGGCACAGGGATGGTGGGAACCCCTCATAATAGGCACATGGATGGTGGGAACTCCTCATAATGGGCACAGCACAGGGATGGTGGAAACTCCTCATATTAGGCACAGCACAGGGATGGTGGGAACCGCTAATAATGGGCACAGCACAGGGATAGTGGGAACACCTCATATTAGGCACAGCACAGGGATGGTGGGAACCCCTCATAATAGGCACATGGATGGTGGGAACTCCTCATAATGGGCACAGCACAGGGATGGTGGTAACCGCTAATAATGGGCACAGGACAGGGATGGTGGGAACCCCTCATAATAGGCGCAGCACAGGGATGGTGGGAACCCCTCGTAATGGGCACAGCACAGGGATGGTGGTAACCGCTAATAATGGGCACAGGACAGGGATGGTGGGAACCCCTCATAATGGGCACAGCACAGGGATGGTGGGAACCCCTCATAATGGGCACAGGGATGGTGGGAACCCCTCATAATGGGCACAGCACAGGGAAAGTGGGAACACCTCATATTAGGCACAGCACAGGGATGGTGGGAACCCCTAATAATAGGCACAGGGATGGTGGGAACTCCTCATAATGGGCACAGCACAGGGATGGTGGGAACCCCTCATAATAGGCACAGGGATGGTGGGAACCCCTCGTAATGGGCACAGCATAGGGATGGTGGTAACCGCTAATAATGGGCACAGGACAGGGATGGTGGGAACCCCTCATAATAGGCACAGCACAGGGATGGTGGGAACCCCTCATAATGAGCACAGCACAGGGATGGTGGGAACCCCTCATAAAAGGCACAGCACAGGGATGATGGTAACCGCTAATAATGGGCACAGGACAGGGATGGTGGGAACCCCTCATAATAGGCACAGCACAGGGATGGTGGGAACCCCTCATAATGAGCACAGCACAGGGATGGTGGGAACCCCTCGTAATGGGCACAGCACAGGGATGGTGGTAACCGCTAATAATGGGCACAGGACAGGGATGGTGGGAACCCCTCATAATGGGCACAGCACAGGGATGGTGGGAACCCCTCATAATGGGCACAGGGATGGTGGGAACCCCTCATAATGGGCACAGCACAGGGAAAGTGGGAACACCTCATATTAGGCACAGCACAGGGATGGTGGGAACCCCTAATAATAGGCACAGGGATGGTGGGAACCCCTCGTAACAGGCACAGCACAGGGATGGTGGGAACCCCTCATAATAGGCACAGCACAGGGATGGTGGGAACCCCTCGTAATGGGCACAGCACAGGGATGGTGGTAACCGCTAATAATGGGCACAGGACAGGGATGGTGGGAACCCCTCATAATAGGCACAGCACAGGGATGGTGGGAACCCCTCATAATGAGCACAGCACAGGGATGGTGGGAACCCCTCATAAAAGGCACAGCACAGGGATGGTGGGAACCCCTCATAATAGGCACAGCACAGGGATGGTGGGAACCCCTCATAATGAGCACAGCACAGGGATGGTGGGAACCCTTCATAAAGGGCACAGGACAGGGATGGTGGGAACCCCTCATAATGAGCACAGCACAGGGATGGTGAGAACCCTTCACAAAGGGCACAGGACAGGGATGGTGGGAACCCCTCATAAAGGGCCAGGTAGGAGTGACCCTCTATGTACATCAAGTTGACTGTCACAATGCATAACAGAACATGTTGCTCGGGTGCAGATGAGGCATTGCAGCGATCACTACCCTAAGGGCCCCTCATATCCCTCTTCCTGATTGGTTCCTGCGGTCTCATTGAATTTAGAAGTGTATTGTGACTTCAGGGCGTGGCACCGCCTATGGCAGGATCCAGGCCACGCCTCCCCTATCGGAGTATCTGAAATAAGAACTGTCTGTGGCAGCAGCCAATCACAATCCTGCAGTGATCGGATTCTTCCTCTGATGTCATCGCTGGGTATTCTCTATGATGGGTTGTGTTGGCCTCCATAGTCCCGGACACACCCCAGGACCACAAATCCATCCTTTCTTCTGCCTGTAATCCATTTATCTCCATCATGCCCCTCATAGGTGTCAGTGGAAGGTCAGGTGACCTCTGGCTCTGTGGGGGCCGGCCTTGTAATCCCTCCTCAGTACTGGGTGCTGCAGTTCTCTGGTGCCATCTTGTGGCTGAAAATCATACTGCAGATCCATCCACACCTGGGACTGGGAAACTACCATGGGGGAGGGGGGTCATGTAGGGTCAGGTCCCCCCCACAGTTCATATACTGCCATAGACCTGGGGGGTCATGTAGGCTCATGTCCCCCCACAGTTCATATACTGCCATAGACCTGGGGGGGTCATGTAGGGTCATGTCCCCCCACAGTTCATATACTACCATAGACCCGGGGGGTCATGTAGGGTCATGTCCCCCCACAGTTCATATACTACCATAGACCTGGGGGGGTCATGTAGGGTCATGTCCCCCCCAGTTCATATACTACCATAGACCTGGGGGGGTCATGTAGGGTCATGTCCCCCCCACAGTTCATATACTACCATAGATCTAGGGGGGGTCATGTAGGGTTATGTCCCCCCACAGTTCATATACTACCATAGACCTGGGGGGGTCATGTAGGGTCAGGTCCCCCCCACAGTTCATATACTACCATAGACCCGGGGAGTCATGTAGGGTCATGTCCCCCCACAGTTCATATACTACCATAGACCTGGGGGGGTCATGTAGGGTCATGTCCCCCACAGTTCATATACTACTATAGACCTGGGGGGGTCATGTAGGGTCATGTTCCCCCACAGTTCATATACTACCAAAGACCTGGGGGGTCATGTAGGGTTATGTCCCCCCCCACAGTTCATACACTACCATAGATCTAGGGGGGGTCATGTAGGGTTATGTCCCCCACAGTTCATATACTACCATAGACCTGGGGGGGGGTAGGGTCATGTAGGGTCATGTCCCCCCCACAGTTCATATACTACCATAGATCTAGGGGGGGTCATGTAGGGTTATGTCCCCCACAGTTCATATACTACCATAGACCTGGGGGGGGGGTAGGGTCATGTAGGGTCATGTCCCCCCCACAGTTCATATACTACTATAGACCTGGGGGGGGTCATGTAGGGTCATGTCCCCCCCACAGTTCATATACTACCACAGACCTGGGGGGTCATGTAGGGTCATGTCCCCCCCACAGTTCATATACTACCATAGACCTGGGGGGGTCAGGTAGGGTCATGTAGGGTCATGTCCCCCACAGTTCATATACTACCAAAGACCTGGGGGGGGGGTAGTGTCTTTCCCCCCCCCCCACAGTTCATATAATACCATAGACCTGGGGGGGGTCATGTAGGGTCATGTCCCCCCATAGTTCATATACTACCATAGACCTGGGGGGGGGGTCATGTAGGGTCATGTCCCCCCACAGTTCATATAGTACATTAGACCTGGGGGGGTCATGTAGGGTCATGTCCCCCCAAAGTTCATATACTACCATAGACCTGGGGGGGTCATGTAGGGTCATGTCCCCCCAAAGTTCATATACTACCATAGACCTGGTGGGGTCATGTAGGGTCATGTCCCCCCAAAGTTCATATACTACCATAGACCTGGGGGGGTCATGTAGGGTCATGTCCCCCCCACAGTTAATATACTACCATAGACCTGGGGGGGTCCTGTAGGGTCATGTCCCCCCAAAGTTCATATACTACCACAGACCTGGGGGGTCATGTAGGGTCATGTCCCCCCCACAGTTCATATACTACCATAGACCTGGGGGGGTCATGTAGGGTCATGTCCCCCACAGTTCATATACTACCATAGACCTGGGGGGTCATGTAGGGTCATGTCCCCCACAGTTCATATACTACCATAGACCTGGGGGGTCATGTAGGGTCATGTCCCCCCCACAGTTCATATACTACCATAGACCTGGGGGGGGGGTAGGGTCATGTAGTTGTCATGTCCCCCCACAGTTCATATACTACCATAGACCTGGGGGGGTCATGTAGGGTCATGTCCCCCACAGTTCATATACTACCATAGACCTGGGGGGTCATGTAGGGTCATGTCCCCCACAGTTCATATACTACCATAGACCTGGGGGGTCATGTAGGGTCATGTCCCCCCCACAGTTCATATACTACCATAGACCTGGGGGGGGGGTAGGGTCATGTAGTGTCATGTCCCCCCATAGTTCATATACTACAAAAGACCTGGGGGGGGGGTAGGGTCATTTAGTGTCATGTGCCCCCCACAGTTCATACACTACCATAGACCTGGGGGGGGGGGTAGGGTCATGTCCCCCCCACAGTTCATATACTACCATAGACCTGGGGGGGTCATGTAGGGTCATGTCCCCCACAGTTCATATACTACCATAGACCTGGGGGGTCATGTAGGGTCATGTCCCCCCCACAGTTCATATACTACCATAGACCTGGGGGGGTCATGTAGGGTCATGTAGTGTCATGTCCCCCCATAGTTCATATACTACAAAAGACCTGGGGGGGGTAGGGTCATTTAGTGTCATGTGCCCCCCACAGTTCATATACTACCATAGACCTGGGGGGGGGGGGGTCATGTAGGGTCATGTCCCCCCCACAGTTCACATACTACCATAGACCTGGGGGGGTCATGTAGGGTCATGTCCCCCCCACAGTTAATATACTACCATAGACCTGGGGGGGTCATGTAGGGTTATGTTCCCCCACAGTTCATATACTACCATAGACCTGGGGGGTCATGTAGGGTCATGTCCCCCCCACAGTTCATATACTACCATAGACCTGGGGGGGTCATGTAGGGTCATGCCCCCCCCACAGTTAATATACTGCCATAGACCTGGGGGGGAGGGGGGGGTAGGGTCATGTAGGGTCATGTCCCCCCCACAGTTCATATACTACTATAGACCTGGGGGGGTCATGTAGGGTCATGTCCCCCCCACAGTTCATATACTACCAAAGACCTGGGGGGGGGGTAGGGTCATGTAGTTGTCATGTCCCCCCACAGTTCATATACTACCATAGACCTGGGGGGGTCATGTAGTGTCATGTCCCCCCCTAGTTCATATACTACAAAAGACCTGGGGGGGGGGGGTAGGGTCATTTAGTGTCATGTGCCCCCCACAGTTCATATACTACCATAGACCTGGGGGGGGGGTGGGGTCATGTAGGGTCATGTTCCCCCACAGTTCATATACTACCATAGACCTGGGGGGGTCATGTAGGGTCATGTCCCCCCCACAGTTCATATACTACCAAAGACCTGGGGGGGGGGGTAGGGTCATGTAGTTGTCATGTCCCCCCACAGTTCATATACTACCATAGACCTGGGGGGGTCATGTAGTGTCATGTCCCCCCCTAGTTCATATACTACAAAAGACCTGGGGGGGGGGGTAGGGTCATTTAGTGTCATGTGCCCCCCACAGTTCATATACTACCATAGACCTGGGGGGGGGGTGGGGTCATGTAGGGTCATGTTCCCCCACAGTTCATATACTACCATAGACCTGGGGGGTCATGTAGGGTTATGTCCCCCCCACAGTTAATATACTGCCATAGACCTGGGGGGGGGGGGGGTAGGGTCATGTAGGGTCATGTCCCCCCCACAGTTCATATACTACTATAGACCTGGGGGGGTCATGTAGGGTCATGTCCCCCCCACAGTTCATATACTACCAAAGACCTGGGGGGGTAGGGTCATTTAGTGTTATGTCCCCCCCACAGTTCATATACTACCATAGACCTGGGGGGGTCATGTAGGGTCATGTCCCCCCACAGTTCATATACTACCATAGACCTGGGGGGGGGGGGGGTCAGGTAGGGTCATGTCCCCCCACAGTTCATATACTACCATAGACCTGGGGGGGTCATGTAGGGTCATGTCCCCCCACAGTTCATATACTACCATAGACCTGGGGGGGTCATGTAGGGTCATGTCCCCCCACAGTTCATATACTACCATAGACCTGGGGGGGGGGGGTCAGGTAGGGTCATGTAGTGTCATGTCCCCCCACAGTTCATATACTACCATAGACCTGGGGGGGGGGTCATGTAGGGTCATGTCCCCCCATAGTTCATATACTACCATAGACCTGGGGGGGGGTCATGTAGGGTCATGTAGGGTCATGTCCCCCCCACAGTTCATATACTACCATAGACCTGGGGGGGGGGGGGGGTCATGTAGGGTCATGTCCCCTCACAGTTCATATACTATCATAGACCTGGGGGGGTCATGTAGGGTCATGTCCCCCCCCCACAGTTCATATAGTACATTAGACCTGGGGGGGTCATGTAGGGTCATGTCCCCCCCACAGGTCATATACTACCATAGACCTGGGGGGGTCATGTAGGATCACCTTCCTAGTCTCCCGGGATTCCCCTGCCTCCATCCTAGTCTATTTGTGGTCCCCCTCCCAGGCCTGTCCCCTATTCCTGGCTCACCTTCCTAGTATCCCGGGATTCCCCTGCCTCCATCCTAGTCTATTCGTGGTCCCCCTCCCAGGTCTGTCCCCTATTCCTGGCTCACCTTCCTAGTATCCCGGGATTCCCCTGCCTCCATCCTAGTCTATTCGTGGTCCCCCTCCCAGGTCTGTCCCCTATTCCTGGCTCACCTTCCTAGTATCCCGGGATTCCCCTGCCTCCATCCTAGTCTATTCGTGGTCCCCCTCCCAGGTCTGTCCCCTATTCCTGGCTCACCTTCCTAGTCCCCCGGGATTCCCCTGCCTCCATCCTAGTCTATTCGTGGTCCCCCTCCCAGGTCTGTCCCCTATTCCTGGCTCACCTTCCTAGTCTCCCGGGATTCCCCTGCCTCCATCCTAGTCTATTCGTGGTCCCCCTCCCAGGTCTGTCCCCTATTCCTGGCTCACCTTCCTAGTATCCCGGGATTCCCCTGCCTCTATCCTAGTCTATTCGTGGTCCCCCTCCCAGGTCTGTCCCCTATTCCTGGCTCACCTTCCTAGTATCCCGGGATTCCCCTGCCTCCATCCTAGTCTATTCGTGGTCCCCCTCCCAGGTCTGTCCCCTATTCCTGGCTCACCTTCCTAGTATCCCGGGATTCCCCTGCCTCTATCCTAGTCTATTCGTGGTCCCCCTCCCAGGTCTGTCCCCTATTCCTGGCTCACCTTCCTAGTATCCCGGGATTCCCCTGCCTCCATCCTAGTCTATTCGTGGTCCCCCTCCCAGGTCTGTCCCCTATTCCTGGCTCACCTTCCTAGTCTCCCGGGATTCCCCTGCCTCCATCCTAGTCTATTCGTGGTCCCCCTCCCAGGTCTGTCCCCTATTCCTGGCTCACCTTCCTAGTCTCCCGGGATTCCCCTGCCTCCATCCTAGTCTATTTGTGGTCCCCCTCCCAGGCCTGTCCCCTATTCCTGGCTCACCTTCCTAGTATCCCGGGATTCCCCTGCCTCTATCCTAGTCTATTTGTGGTCCCCCTCCCAGGCCTGTCCCCTATTCCTGGCTCACCTTCCTAGTATCCCGGGATTCCCCTGCCTCCATCCTAGTCTATTCGTGGTCCCCCTCCCAGGTCTGTCCCCTATTCCTGGCTCACCTTCCTAGTATCCCGGGATTCCCCTGCCTCCATCCTAGTCTATTCGTGGTCCCCCTCCCAGGTCTGTCCCCTATTCCTGGCACACCTTCCTAGTCTCCCGGGATTCCCCTGCCTCCATCCTAGTCTATTCGTGGTCCCCCTCCCAGGTCTGTCCCCTATTCCTGGCTCACCTTCCTAGTATCCCGGGATTCCCCTGCCTCTATCCTAGTCTATTCGTGGTCCCCCTCCCAGGTCTGTCCCCTATTCCTGGCTCACCTTCCTAGTATCCCGGGATTCCCCTGCCTCCATCCTAGTCTATTCGTGGTCCCCCTCCCAGGTCTGTCCCCTATTCCTGGCTCACCTTCCTAGTATCCCGGGATTCCCCTGCCTCTATCCTAGTCTATTCGTGGTCCCCCTCCCAGGTCTGTCCCCTATTCCTGGCTCACCTTCCTAGTATCCCGGGATTCCCCTGCCTCCATCCTAGTCTATTCGTGGTCCCCCTCCCAGGCCTGTCCCCTATTCCTGGCTCACCTTCCTAGTATCCCGGGATTCCCCTGCCTCCATCCTAGTCTATTCGTGGTCCCCCTCCCAGGTCTGTCCCCTATTCCTGGCTCACCTTCCTAGTATCCCGGGATTCCCCTGCCTCTATCCTAGTCTATTCGTGGTCCCCCTCCCAGGTCTGTCCCCTATTCCTGGCTCACCTTCCTAGTCTCCCGGGATTCCCCTGCCTCCATCCTAGTCTATTCGTGGTCCCCCTCCCAGGTCTGTCCCCTATTCCTGGCTCACCTTCCTAGTATCCCGGGATTCCCCTGCCTCTATCCTAGTCTATTCGTGGTCCCCCTCCCAGGTCTGTCCCCTATTCCTGGCTCACCTTCCTAGTCTCCCGGGATTCCCCTGCCTCCATCCTAGTCTTTTCGTGGTCCCCCTCCCAGGCCTGTCCCCTATTCCTGGCTCACCTTCCTAGTATCCCGGGATTCCCCTGCCTCCATCCTAGTCTATTCGTGGTCCCCCTCCCAGGTCTGTCCCCTATTCCTGGCTCACCTTCCTAGTATCCCGGGATTCCCCTGCCTCCATCCTAGTCTATTCGTGGTCCCCCTCCCAGGTCTGTCTCCTATTCCTGGCTCACCTTCCTAGTATCCCGGGATTCCCCTGCCTCCATCCTAGTCTATTCGTGGTCCCCCTCCCAGGTCTGTCCCCTATTCCTGACTCACCTTCCTAGTCTCCCGGGATTCCCCTGCCTCCATCCTAGTCTATTCGTTGTCCCCCTCCCAGGTCTGTCCCCTATTCCTGGCTCACCTTCCTAGTCTCCCGGGATTCCCCTGCCTCCATCCTAGTCTTTTCGTGGTCCCCCTCCCAGGTCTGTCCCCTATTCCTGGCTCACCTTCCTAGTATCCCGGGATTCCCCTGCCTCCATCCTAGTCTATTCGTGGTCCCCCTCCCAGGTCTGTCCCCTATTCCTGGCTCACCTTCCTAGTATCCCGGGATTCCCCTGCCTCCATCCTAGTCTATTCGTGGTCCCCCTCCCAGGTCTGTCCCCTATTCCTGGCTCACCTTCCTAGTCTCCCGGGATTCCCCTGCCTCCATCCTAGTCTATTCGTGGTCCCCCTCCCAGGTCTGTCCCCTATTCCTGGCTCACCTTCCTAGTATCCCGGGATTCCCCTGCCTCTATCCTAGTCTATTCGTGGTCCCCCTCCCAGGTCTGTCCCCTATTCCTGGCTCACCTTCCTAGTATCCCGGGATTCCCCTGCCTCCATCCTAGTCTATTCGTGGTCCCCCTCCCAGGTCTGTCCCCTATTCCTGGCTCACCTTCCTAGTATCCCGGGATTCCCCTGCCTCTATCCTAGTCTATTCGTGGTCCCCCTCCCAGGTCTGTCCCCTATTCCTGGCTCACCTTCCTAGTATCCCGGGATTCCCCTGCCTCCATCCTAGTCTATTCGTGGTCCCCCTCCCAGGTCTGTCCCCTATTCCTGGCTCACCTTCCTAGTCTCCCGGGATTCCCCTGCCTCCATCCTAGTCTATTCGTGGTCCCCCTCCCAGGTCTGTCCCCTATTCCTGGCTCACCTTCCTAGTCTCCCGGGATTCCCCTGCCTCCATCCTAGTCTATTCGTGGTCCCCCTCCCAGGTCTGTCCCCTATTCCTGGCTCACCTTCCTAGTATCCCGGGATTCCCCTGCCTCCATCCTAGTCTATTCGTGGTCCCCCTCCCAGGCCTGTCCCCTATTCCTGGCTCACCTTCCTAGTATCCCGGGATTCCCCTGCCTCCATCCTAGTCTATTCGTGGTCCCCCTCCCAGGTCTGTCCCCTATTCCTGGCTCACCTTCCTAGTATCCCGGGATTCCCCTGCCTCTATCCTAGTCTATTCGTGGTCCCCCTCCCAGGTCTGTCCCCTATTCCTGGCTCACCTTCCTAGTCTCCCGGGATTCCCCTGCCTCCATCCTAGTCTATTCGTGGTCCCCCTCCCAGGTCTGTCCCCTATTCCTGGCTCACCTTCCTAGTATCCCGGGATTCCCCTGCCTCTATCCTAGTCTATTCGTGGTCCCCCTCCCAGGTCTGTCCCCTATTCCTGGCTCACCTTCCTAGTCTCCCGGGATTCCCCTGCCTCCATCCTAGTCTTTTCGTGGTCCCCCTCCCAGGCCTGTCCCCTATTCCTGGCTCACCTTCCTAGTATCCCGGGATTCCCCTGCCTCCATCCTAGTCTATTCGTGGTCCCCCTCCCAGGTCTGTCCCCTATTCCTGGCTCACCTTCCTAGTATCCCGGGATTCCCCTGCCTCCATCCTAGTCTATTCGTGGTCCCCCTCCCAGGTCTGTCTCCTATTCCTGGCTCACCTTCCTAGTATCCCGGGATTCCCCTGCCTCCATCCTAGTCTATTCGTGGTCCCCCTCCCAGGTCTGTCCCCTATTCCTGACTCACCTTCCTAGTCTCCCGGGATTCCCCTGCCTCCATCCTAGTCTATTCGTTGTCCCCCTCCCAGGTCTGTCCCCTATTCCTGGCTCACCTTCCTAGTCTCCCGGGATTCCCCTGCCTCCATCCTAGTCTTTTCGTGGTCCCCCTCCCAGGTCTGTCCCCTATTCCTGGCTCACCTTCCTAGTATCCCGGGATTCCCCTGCCTCCATCCTAGTCTATTCGTGGTCCCCCTCCCAGGTCTGTCCCCTATTCCTGGCTCACCTTCCTAGTCTCCCGGGATTCCCCGGCCTCCATCCTAGTCTTTTCGTGGTCCCCCTCCCAGGTCTGTCCCCTATTCCTGGCTCACCTTCCTAGTATCCCGGGATTCCCCTGCCTCCATCCTAGTCTATTCGTGGTCCCCCTCCCAGGTCTGTCCCCTATTCCTGGCTCACCTTCCTAGTATCCCGGGATTCCCCTGCCTCCATCCTAGTCTATTCGTGGTCCCCCTCCCAGGTCTGTCCCCTATTCCTGGCTCACCTTCCTAGTATCCCGGGATTCCCCTGCCTCCATCCTAGTCTATTCGTGGTCCCCCTCCCAGGTCTGTCCCCTATTCCTGGCTCACCTTCCTAGTATCCCGGGATTCCCCTGCCTCCATCCTAGTCTATTCGTGGTCCCCCTCCCAGGTCTGTCCCCTATTCCTGGCTCACCTTCCTAGTATCCCGGGATTCCCCTGCCTCCATCCTAGTCTATTCGTGGTCCCCCTCCCAGGTCTGTCCCCTATTCCTGGCTCACCTTCCTAGTATCCCGGGATTCCCCTGCCTCCATCCTAGTCTATTCGTGGTCCCCCTCCCAGGCCTGTCCCCTATTCCTGGCTCACCTTCCTAGTCTCCCGGGATTCCCCTGCCTCCATCCTAGTCTATTCGTGGTCCCCCTCCCAGGTCTGTCCCCTATTCCTGGCTCACCTTCCTAGTATCCCGGGATTCCCCTGCCTCCATCCTAGTCTATTCGTGGTCCCCCTCCCAGGTCTGTCCCCTATTCCTGGCTCACCTTCCTAGTATCCCGGGATTCCCCTGCCTCCATCCTAGTCTATTCGTGGTCCCCCTCCCAGGTCTGTCCCCTATTCCTGGCTCACCTTCCTAGTCTCCCGGGATTCCCCTGCCTCCATCCTAGTCTATTCGTGGTCCCCCTCCCAGGTCTGTCCCCTATTCCTGGCTCACCTTCCTAGTCTCCCGGGATTCCCCTGCCTCCATCCTAATCTATTCGTGGTCCCTCTCCCAGGTCTGTCCCCTATTCCTGGCTCACCTTCCTAGTCTCCCGGGATTCCCCTGCCTCTATCCTAGTCTATTCGTGGTCCCCCTCCCAGGTCTGTCCCCTATTCCTGGCTCACCTTCCTAGTATCCCGGGATTCCCCTGCCTCCATCCTAGTCTATTCGTGGTCCCCCTCCCAGGTCTGTCCCCTATTCCTGGCTCACCTTCCTAGTCTCCCGGGATTCCCCTGCCTCCATCCTAGTCTATTCGTGGTCCCCCTCCCAGGTCTGTCCCCTATTCCTGGCTCACCTTCCTAGTATCCCGGGATTCCCCTGCCTCCATCCTAGTCTATTCGTGGTCCCCCTCCCAGGCCTGTCCCCTATTCCTGGCTCACCTTCCTAGTATCCCGGGATTCCCCTGCCTCCATCCTAGTCTATTCGTGGTCCCCCTCCCAGGTCTGTCCCCTATTCCTGGCTCACCTTCCTAGTATCCCGGGATTCCCCTGCCTCTATCCTAGTCTATTCGTGGTCCCCCTCCCAGGTCTGTCCCCTATTCCTGGCTCACCTTCCTAGTCTCCCGGGATTCCCCTGCCTCCATCCTAGTCTATTCGTGGTCCCCCTCCCAGGTCTGTCCCCTATTCCTGGCTCACCTTCCTAGTATCCCGGGATTCCCCTGCCTCTATCCTAGTCTATTCGTGGTCCCCCTCCCAGGTCTGTCCCCTATTCCTGGCTCACCTTCCTAGTCTCCCGGGATTCCCCTGCCTCCATCCTAGTCTTTTCGTGGTCCCCCTCCCAGGCCTGTCCCCTATTCCTGGCTCACCTTCCTAGTATCCCGGGATTCCCCTGCCTCCATCCTAGTCTATTCGTGGTCCCCCTCCCAGGTCTGTCCCCTATTCCTGGCTCACCTTCCTAGTATCCCGGGATTCCCCTGCCTCCATCCTAGTCTATTCGTGGTCCCCCTCCCAGGTCTGTCTCCTATTCCTGGCTCACCTTCCTAGTATCCCGGGATTCCCCTGCCTCCATCCTAGTCTATTCGTGGTCCCCCTCCCAGGTCTGTCCCCTATTCCTGACTCACCTTCCTAGTCTCCCGGGATTCCCCTGCCTCCATCCTAGTCTATTCGTTGTCCCCCTCCCAGGTCTGTCCCCTATTCCTGGCTCACCTTCCTAGTCTCCCGGGATTCCCCTGCCTCCATCCTAGTCTTTTCGTGGTCCCCCTCCCAGGTCTGTCCCCTATTCCTGGCTCACCTTCCTAGTATCCCGGGATTCCCCTGCCTCCATCCTAGTCTATTCGTGGTCCCCCTCCCAGGTCTGTCCCCTATTCCTGGCTCACCTTCCTAGTCTCCCGGGATTCCCCTGCCTCCATCCTAGTCTATTCGTGGTCCCCCTCCCAGGTCTGTCCCCTATTCCTGGCTCACCTTCCTAGTATCCCGGGATTCCCCTGCCTCCATCCTAGTCTATTCGTGGTCCCCCTCCCAGGTCTGTCCCCTATTCCTGGCTCACCTTCCTAGTCTCCCGGGATTCCCCGGCCTCCATCCTAGTCTTTTCGTGGTCCCCCTCCCAGGTCTGTCCCCTATTCCTGGCTCACCTTCCTAGTATCCCGGGATTCCCCTGCCTCCATCCTAGTCTATTCGTGGTCCCCCTCCCAGGTCTGTCCCCTATTCCTGGCTCACCTTCCTAGTATCCCGGGATTCCCCTGCCTCCATCCTAGTCTATTCGTGGTCCCCCTCCCAGGTCTGTCCCCTATTCCTGGCTCACCTTCCTAGTATCCCGGGATTCCCCTGCCTCCATCCTAGTCTATTCGTGGTCCCCCTCCCAGGTCTGTCCCCTATTCCTGGCTCACCTTCCTAGTATCCCGGGATTCCCCTGCCTCCATCCTAGTCTATTCGTGGTCCCCCTCCCAGGTCTGTCCCCTATTCCTGGCTCACCTTCCTAGTATCCCGGGATTCCCCTGCCTCCATCCTAGTCTATTCGTGGTCCCCCTCCCAGGTCTGTCCCCTATTCCTGGCTCACCTTCCTAGTATCCCGGGATTCCCCTGCCTCCATCCTAGTCTATTCGTGGTCCCCCTCCCAGGCCTGTCCCCTATTCCTGGCTCACCTTCCTAGTCTCCCGGGATTCCCCTGCCTCCATCCTAGTCTATTCGTGGTCCCCCTCCCAGGTCTGTCCCCTATTCCTGGCTCACCTTCCTAGTATCCCGGGATTCCCCTGCCTCCATCCTAGTCTATTCGTGGTCCCCCTCCCAGGTCTGTCCCCTATTCCTGGCTCACCTTCCTAGTATCCCGGGATTCCCCTGCCTCCATCCTAGTCTATTCGTGGTCCCCCTCCCAGGTCTGTCCCCTATTCCTGGCTCACCTTCCTAGTCTCCCGGGATTCCCCTGCCTCCATCCTAGTCTATTCGTGGTCCCCCTCCCAGGTCTGTCCCCTATTCCTGGCTCACCTTCCTAGTCTCCCGGGATTCCCCTGCCTCCATCCTAATCTATTCGTGGTCCCTCTCCCAGGTCTGTCCCCTATTCCTGGCTCACCTTCCTAGTCTCCCGGGATTCCCCTGCCTCTATCCTAGTCTATTCGTGGTCCCCCTCCCAGGTCTGTCCCCTATTCCTGGCTCACCTTCCTAGTATCCCGGGATTCCCCTGCCTCCATCCTAGTCTATTCGTGGTCCCCCTCCCAGGTCTGTCCCCTATTCCTGGCTCACCTTCCTAGTATCCCGGGATTCCCCTGCCTCCATCCTATTCTATTCGTGGTCCCCCTCCCAGGCCTGTCCCCTATTCCTGGCTCACCTTCCTAGTCTCCCGGGATTCCCCTGCCTCCATCCTAGTCTATTCGTGGTCCCCCCTCCCAGGTCTGTCCCCTATTCCTGGCTCACCTTCCTAGTCTCCCGGGATTCCCCTGCCTCCATCCTAGTCTATTTGTGGTCCCCCTCCCAGGTCTGTCCCCTATTCCTGGCTCACCTTCCTAGTATCCCGGGATTCCCCTGCCTCCATCCTAGTCTATTCGTGGTCCCCCTCCCAGGTCTGTCCCCTATTCCTGGCTCACTTTTCCAGTCTTTTCCTTAGTTTTTCTGCCCCGCCTGTATCCTATATCTAGTTCTACCCTTTGCCCTCCCAGTTCTCTGGGGCCAATTTCTCCTTCTGGCTCCTTCTCCTCCCAGGTGTTTCCCTAATTCCTGGCTCCTCCCCCAGTCCACCTCCTAGGTCTGTCCCCAATTCCCTCCCTAGTCTGTATCTGGATTCCCCTCCTTAGTCTACTCCTGGTGTCCTCTGGAGACCTCCCCTCCCCCCATATCTAGGTGTGCAGTGTTTATATCAGACTTGAGCAGATTGCAGCCCCGGGGCCACATCCGGCCCCTTGTCTGTCCCTATCCGGCCCTCAATGTCTCTCAGAGAGGCTCACTGACAACCATTACTCCCCGAGTCCTCTATGTAATATTATTACGCCTCAGTCATGATGTCATCTCCTAGTGATGTCATCTCCTAGCGTCTCCTCTATATTATTACGCCTCAGTCATGATGTCATCTCCTAGCGTCTCCTCTGTATTATTACGCCTCAGTCATGATGTCATCTCCTAGCGTCTCCTCTATATTATCACGCCTCAGTCATGATGTCATCTCCTAGCGTCTCCTCTGTATTATCACGCCTCAGTCATGATGTCATCTCCTAGCGTCTCCTCTGTATTATTACACCTCAGTCATGATGTCATCTCCTAGCGTCTCCTCTGTATTATTACGCCTCAGTCATGATGTCATCTCCTAGCGTCTCCTCTGTATTATTACACCTCAGTCATGATGTCATCTCCTAGCGTCTCCTCTGTATTATTACGCCTCAGTCATGATGTCATCTCCTAGCGTCTCCTCTGTATTATTACACCTCAGTCATGATGTCATCTCCTAGCGTCTCCTCTGTATTATTACGCCTCAGTCATGATGTCATCTCCTGGCGTCTCCTCTATATTATTACACCTCAGTCATGATGTCATCTCCTAGCGTCTCCTCTGTATTATTACGCCTCAGTCATGATGTCATCTCCTAGCGTCTCCTCTATATTATTACGCCTCAGTCATGATGTCATCTCCTAGCGTCTCCTCTATATTATTACGCCTCAGTCATGATGTCATCTTCTAGCGTCTCCTCTATATTATTACGCCTCAGTCATGATGTCATCTCCTAGTGATGTCATCTCCTAGTGTCTCCGCTATATTATTACACCTCAGTCATGATGTCATCTCCTAGCATCTCCTCTGTATTATTACGCCTCAGTCAGATGTCATCTCCTAGCGTCTCCTCTATATTATTACACCTCAGTCATGATGTCATCGCCTAGCGTCTCCTCTGTATTATTACGCCTCAGTCATGATGTCATCTCCTAGCGTCTCCTCTATATTATTACACCTCAGTCATGATGTCATCTCCTAGCGTCTCCTCTGTATTATTACGCCTCAGTCATGATGTCATCTCCTAGCGTCTCCTCTATATTATTACACCTCAGTCATGATGTCATCTCCTAGCGTCTCCTCTGTATTATTACGCCTCAGTCATGATGTCATCTCCTAGCGTCTCCTCTATATTATTACGCCTCAGTCATGATGTCATCTCCTAGCGTCTCCTCTATATTATTACACCTCAGTCATGATGTCATCTCCTAGCATCTCCTCTGTATTATTACGCCTCAGTCATGATGTCATCTCCTAGCGTCTCCTCTATATTATTACACCTCAGTCATGATGTCATCTCCTAGCGTCTCCTCTGTATTATTACGCCTCAGTCATGATGTCATCTCCTAGCGTCTCCTCTATATTATTACACCTCAGTCATGATGTCATCTCCTAGCGTCTCCTCTATATTATTACACCTCAGTCATGATGTCATCTCCTAGCGTCTCCTCTATATTATTACACCTCAGTCATGATGTCATCTCCTAGTGATGTCATCTTCTAGTGTCTCCTCTATATTATTACACCTCAGTCATGATGTCATCTCCTAGCGTCTCCTCTATTATTACGCCTCAGTCATGATGTCATCTCCTAGTGATGTCATCTCCTAGCGTCTCCTCTATATTATTACGCCTCAGTCATGATGTCATCACCTAGTGATGTCATCTCCTAGCGTCTCCTCTATATTATTACGCTTTGGTTATGGTGTCACCTGTTTGTGTCTCCTCCAGGAACTGGTGTGCGTACATCATGACCCGGACCGTCACCTGTATAGTAGAAGATGGCGTTGAGACATACGTGAAGCCGGAGTACCAGCCGTGTGTGTGGGGGCAGCTACAATGTCCGCGCACTGTCATGTGAGTATCATACTCTAGATTGTGAGCTCTGAGGGTCAGAAATCTGCATTTTTATTGGGAATGTAAGAAAAGCTCCCAGTCCTTTCTGTTGTATTTATATTTGATGTTGTTATTATAGGTGGTATCCCATAGCTGAACTGTTCTTACTGGTGGGCTCTGTGTGACACTGGGATGGTCCAGGTGTATAGTTGGGTTGGTGGTGTCATTGGGAAAGCCTAGGTCTATAGTTGGGTTGGTGGTGTCATTGGGACAGGCTAAGTCTATAGTTGGGTTGGTGGTGTCATTGGGAAAGCCTAGGTCTATAGTTGGGTTGGTGGTGTCATCGGGACAGACTAGGTCTATAGTTGGGTTGGTGGTGTCATTGGGAAAGCCTAGGTCTATAGTTGGGTTGGTGGTGTCATTGGGACAGGCTAGGTCTATAGTTGGGTTGGTGGTGTCATTGGGACAGGCTAGGTCTATAGTTGGGTTGGTGGTGTCCTTGGGACAGACTAGGTCTATAGTTGGGTTGGTGGTGTCATTGGGAAAGCCTAGGTCTATAGTTGGATTGGTGGTGTCATTGGGAAAGCCTAGGTCTATAGTTGGGTTGGTGGTGTCATTGGGACAGGCTAGGTCTATAGTTGGGTTGGTGGTGTCATTGGGACAGGCTAGGTCTATAGTTGGGTTGGTGGTGTAATTGGGACAGGCTAGATCTATAGTTGGGTTGGTGGTGTCATTGGGACAGGCTAGGTCTATAGTTGGGTTGATGGTGTCATTGGGAAAGCCTAGGTCTATAGTTGGGTTGGTGGTGTCCTTGGGACAGACTAGGTCTATAGTTGGGTTGGTGGTGTCATTGGGAAAGCCTAGGTCTATAGTTGGGTTGGTGGTGTCATTGGGACAGGCTAGGTCTATAGTTGGGTTGGTGGTGTCATTGGGACAGGCTAGGTCTATAGTTGGGTTGGTGGTGTCATTGGGACAGGCTAGATCTATAGTTGGGTTGGTGGTGTCCTTGGGACAGACTAGGTCTATAGTTGGGTTGGTGGTGTCATTGGGAAAGCCTAGGTCTATAGTTGGGTTGGTGGTGTCATTGGGACAGGCTAGGTCTATAGTTGGGTTGGTGGTGTCATTGGGACAGGCTAGGTCTATAGTTGGGTTGGTGGTGTAATTGGGACAGGCTAGATCTATAGTTGGGTTGGTGGTGTCATTGGGAAAGCCTAGGTCTATAGTTGGGTTGGTGGTGTCATTGGGACAGGCTAAGTCTATGGTTGGGTTGGTGGTGTCATTGGGAAAGCCTAGGTCTAAAGTTGGGTTGGTGGTGTCAATGGGACAGGCTAGGTCTATAGTTGGGTTGGTGGTGTTATTGGAACAGGCTAGGTCTATAGTTGGGTTGGTGGTGTCATTGGGAAAGGCTAGGTCTATAGTTGGGTTGGTGGTGTCAATGGGACAGGCTAGGTCTATAGTTGGGTTGGTGGTGTTATTGGGACAGGCTAGGTCTATAGTTGGGTTGGTGGTGTCATTGGGACAGGCTAGGTCTATAGTTGGGTTGGTGGTGTCAATGGGACAGGCTAGGTCTATTGTTGGGTATGTGGTGTCATTGGGACAGGCTAGGTCTATAGTTGGGTTGGTGGTGTCTTTGGGATGGGCCCTCTATATGGTGGGGTCTGTATGACTGTGATGTCCTGGTTTATAGTTGGGTTGGTGGTGTCATTGGGACAGGCTAGGTCTATAGTTGGGTTGGTGGTGTCTTTGGGATGGGCCCTCTATATGGTGGGGTCTGTATGACACTGGGGTAGGTCTGGCTTACTGTTGGGTTGGTGGTGTTATTGGGATGGACCCTTTATTTGATGGGGCCTGTATGAGTCTGGGATAGGACTGATTTACTGTTGGGTTGGTGATGCCATTGGGACAGGCCCTTTATATGGTGGACACCCCACAGATCACACACTCTAGAAGGGATCACCCTAAGGACATCCCATCCTATTATGGACCCCCCACAGATCACACATTGTAGATGGGATCACCCTAAGGACATCCCATCCTACTATGGACCCCCCACAGATCACACATTGTAGATGGGATAACCCTAAGAACATCTCGTCTCACTATGGACCCCCACAGATCACACACTGTAGATGGGATCACCCTAAGAACATCTCATCCCACTATGGACCCCCACAGATCACACACTGTAGATGGGATCACCCTAAGAACATCTCATCCCACTATGGACACCCCACAGATCACACACTGTAGATAGGATCACCCTGAGAACATCTTTTCTCACTATGGACACCCCACAGATCACACAGTGTAGATGGGATCACCCTAAGAACATCTCTACCCACTATGGACCCCCCACAGATCACACACTGTAGATGGGATCACGCTAACAACATCTCGTCCTACTATGGACCCCCCACAGATCACACACTGTAGATGGGATCACCCTAAGAACATCCCATCCCACTATGGACACCCCACAGATCACACACTGTAGATGGGATCACCCTAAGAACATCCCATCCCACTATGGACACCCCACAGATCACACACTGTAGATGGGATCACCCTAAGAACATCCCGTCCCACTATGGACACCCCACAGATCACACATTGTAGATGGGATCACCCTAAGAACATCCCATCCCACTATGGACCCCCACAGATAAAACACTGTAGATGGGATCACCCTAAGAACATCCCATCCCACTATGGACAACCCACAGATCACACACTGTAGATGGGATCACCCTAAGAACATCTCATCCCACTATGGACCCCCCACAGATCACACACTGTAGATGGGATCACCCTAACAACATCCCATCCCACTATGGACCCCCCACAGATCACACACTGTAGATGGGATCACCCTAACAACATCCCATCCCACTATGGACCCCCCACAGATCACACACTGTAGATGGGATCACCCTAAGAACATCTCTACCCACTATGGACCCCCCACAGATCACACACTGTAGATGGGATCACCCTAAGAACATCCCATCCCACTATGGACACCCCACAGATCACACACTGTAGATGGGATCACCCTAAGAACATCCCGTCCCACTATGGACCCCCCACAGATCACACATTGTAGATGGGATCACCCTAAGAACATCTCGTCCCACTATGGACCCCCACAGATCACACACTGTAGATGGGATCACCCTAAGAACATCTCGTCCCACTATGGACACCCCACAGATCACACACTGTAGATGGGATCACCCTAAGAACATCTCGTCCCACTATGGACCCCCCACAGATCACACACTGTAGATGGGATCACCCTGAGAACATCTCGTCCCACTATGGACCCCCCACAGATCACACACTGTAGATGGGATGACCCTAAGAACATCCCATCCCACTATGGACACCCCACAGATCACACACTGTAGATGGGATCACCCTAAGAACATCCCATCCCACTATAGACACCCCACAGATCACACACTGTAGATGGGATCACCCTAAGAACATCCCGTCCCACTATGGACCCCCCACAGATCACACATTGTAGATGGGATCACCCTAAGAACATCTCGTCCCACTATGGACACCCCACAGATCACACATTGTAGATGGGATCACCCTAAGAACATCTCGTCCCACTATGGACCCCCCACAGATCACACACTGTAGATGGGATCACCCTGAGAACATCTTGTCCCACTATGGACCCCCCACAGATCACACACTTTAGAAGGGATCACCCTAAGGACATCCCATCCTACTATGGACCCCCCACAGATCACACATTGTAGATGGGATCACCCTAAGAACATCTTGTCCCACTATGGACCCCCACAGATCACACACTGTAGATGGGATCACCCTAAGAACATCTCGTCCCACTATGGACCCCCCACAGATCACACATTGTAGATGGGATCACCCTAAGAACATCTCGTCCCACTATGGACCCCCCACAGATCACACATTGTAGATGGGATCACCCTGAGAACATCTTTTCTCACTATGGACACCCCACAGATCACACACTGTAGATGGGATCACCCTAAGAACATCCCATCCCACTATGGACCCCCACAGATCACACATTGTAGATGGGATCACCCTAAGAACATCCCATCCCACTATGGACCCCCGCAGATAAAACACTGTAGATGGGATCACCCTAAGAACATCCCATCCCACTATGGACACCCCACAGATCACACATTGTAGATGGGATCACCCTAAGAACATCTCTACCCACTATGGACACCCCACAGATCACACATTGTAGATGGGATCACCCTAAGAACATCCCATCCCACTATGGACACCCCACAGATCACACACTGTAGATGGGATCACCCTAAGAACATCTCGTCCCACTATGGACACCCCACAGATCACACACTGTAGATGGGATCACCCTAAGAACATCCCATCCCACTATGGACCCCCACAGATCACACACTGTAGATGGGATCACCCTAAGAACATCCCATCCCACTATGGACCCCCCACAGATCACACACTGTAGATGGGATCACCCTAAGAACATCTCGTCCCACTATGGACCCCCACAGATCACACATTGTAGATGGGATCACCCTGAGAACATCCCATCCCACTATGGACCCCCCACAGATCACACACTGTAGATGGGATCACCCTAAGAACATCTTGTCCCACTATGGACCCCCACAGATCACACATTGTAGATGGGATCACCCTGAGAACATCCCATCCCACTATGGACCCCCCACAGATCACACATTGTAGATGGGATTACCCTAAGAACATCCCATCCCACTATGGACAACCCACAGATCACACACTGTAGATGGGATCACCCTAACAACATCTTGTCCCACTATGGACCCCCCACAGATCACACACTGTAGATGGGATCACCCTGAGAACATCTTTTCTCACTATGGACACCCCACAGATCACACATTGTAGATGGGATCACCCTAAGAACATCCCATCCCACTATGGACACCCCACAGATCACACACTGTAGATAGGATCACCCTGAGAACATCTTTTCTCACTATGGACACCCCACAGATCACACATTGTAGATGGGATCACCCTAAGAACATCTCGTCCCACTATGGACCCCCCACAGATCACACATTGTAGATGGGATCACCCTAAGAACATCCCATCCCACTATGGACACCCCACAGATCACACACTGTAGATGGGATCACCCTAAGAACATCCCATCCCACTATGGACACCCCACAGATCACACACTGTAGATGGGATCACCCTAAGAACATCCCGTCCCACTATGGACCCCCCACAGATCACACACTGTAGATGGGATCACCCTAAGAACATCCCGTCCCACTATGGACCCCCCACAGATCACACATTGTAGATGGGATCACCCTAAGAACATCTCGTCCCACTATGGACCCCCACAGATCACACACTGTAGATGGGATCACCCTAAGAACATCTCGTCCCACTATGGACCCCCACAGATCACACACTGTAGATGGGATCACCCTAAGAACATCTCGTCCCACTATGGACACCCCACAGATCACACATTGTAGATGGGATCACCCTAAGCACATCCCGTCCCACTATGGACACCCCACAGATCACACACTGTAGATGGGATCACCCTAAGAACATCTTGTCCCACTATGGACCCCCCACAGATCACACACTTTAGAAGGGATCACCCTAAGGACATCCCATCCTACTATGGACACCCCACAGATCACACATTGTAGATGGGATCACCCTAAGAACATCCCATCCCACTATGGACCCCCCACAGATCACACATTGTAGATGGGATCACCCTGAGAACATCTTTTCTCACTATGGACACCCCACAGATCACACACTGTAGATGGGATCACCCTAAGAACATCCCATCCCACTATGGACCCCCACAGATCACACATTGTAGATGGGATCACCCTAAGAACATCCCATCCCACTATGGAACCCCGCAGATAAAACACTGTAGATGGGATCACCCTAAGAACATCCCATCCCACTATGGACACCCCACAGATCACACATTGTAGATGGGATCACCCTAAGAACATCCCATCCCACTATGGACCCCCACAGATCACACATTGTAGATGGGATCACCCTAAGAACATCTTGTCCCACTATGGACCCCCACAGATAAAACACTGTAGATGGGATCACCCTGAGAACATCCCATCCCATTATGGACCCCCCACAGATCACACACTATAGATGGGATCACCCTAAGAACATCTTTTCTCACTATGGACCCCCCACAGATCACACATTGTAGATGGGATCACCATAAGAACATCTCGTCCCACTATGGACCCCCACAGATCATACATTTTAGATGGGATCACCCTAAGAACATCTCGTCCCACTATGGACCCCCACAGATCATACATTGTAGATGGGATCACCCTAAGAACATCCCATCCCACTATGAACCCCCCACAGATCACACACTGTAGATGAGATCACCCTAAGAACATCCCGTCCCACTATGGACACCCCACAGATCACACACTGTAGATGGGCTCACCTTAAGAACATCTCGTCCCACTATGAACCCCCCACAGATCACACACTGTAGATGGGATCACCATAAGAACATCTCGTCCCACTATGGACACCCCACAGATCACACACTGTAGATGGGATCACCCTAAGAACATCTTGTCCCACTATGGACACCCCACAGATCACACACGGTAGATGGGCTCACCCTAAGAACATACCATCCCACTATGGACCCCCACAGATCACACACTGTAGATGGGCTCACCCTAAGAACATCCCATCCCACTATGGACACCCCACAGATCACACATTGTAGATGGGATAACCCTAAGAACATCTCTACCCACTATGGACACCCCACAGATCACACATTGCAGATGGGATCACCCTAAGAACATCTTGTCCCACTATGGACCCCCCACAGATCACACATTGTAGATGGGATCACCCTAAGAACATCTTGTCCCACTATGGACCCCCCACAGATCACACACTGTAGATGGGATCACCCTAAGAACATCTCGTCCCACTATGGACACCCCACAGATCACACACTGTAGATGGGATCACCCTAAGAACATCTCGTCCCACTATGGACACCCCACAGATCACACATTGTAGATGGGATCACCCTAAGAACATCTTGTCCCACTATGGACCCCCCACAGATCACACACTGTAGATGGGATCACCCTAAGAACATCTCGTCCCACTATGGACCCCCCACAGATCACACACTGTAGATGGGATCACCCTAAGAACATCCCATCCCACTATGGACCCCCCACAGATCACATACTGTAGATGGGATCACCCTAACAACATCTTGTCCCACTATGGACCCCCCACAGATCACACATTGTAGATGGGATCACCCTAAGAACATCTTGTCCCACTATGGACCCCCCACAGATCACACATTGTAGATGGGATCACCCTAAGAACATCTCTACCCACTATGGACCCCCCACAGATCACACATTGTAGATGGGATCACCCTAAGAACATCTCGTCCCACTATGGACACCCCACAGATCACACATTGTAGATGGGATCACCCTAAGAACATCCCGTCCCACTATGGACCCCCCACAGATCACACATTGTAGATGGGATCACCCTAAGAACATCTCTACCCACTATGGACACCCCACAGATCACACATTGCAGATGGGATCACCCTAAGAACATCTTGTCCCACTATGGACCCCCCACAGATCACACATTGTAGATGGGATCACCCTAAGAACATCTTGTCCCACTATGGACCCCCCACAGATCACACACTGTAGATGGGATCACCCTAAGAACATCTCGTCCCACTATGGACCCCCCACAGATCACACATTGTAGATGGGATCATCCTAAGAACATCTCTACCCACTATGGACCCCCCACAGATCACACACTGTAGATGGGATCACCCTAAGAACATCCCATCCCACTATGGACCCCCACAGATCACACATTGTAGATGGGATCACCCTAAGAACATCTCGTCCCACTATGGACACCCCACAGATCACACATTGTAGATGGGATCACCCTAACAACATCCCATCCCACTATGGACCCCCCACAGATCACACACTGTAGATGGGATCACCCTAAGAACATCCCATCCCACTATGGACCCCCCACAGATCACATACTGTAGATGGGATCACCCTAACAACATCTTGTCCCACTATGGACCCCCCACAGATCACACATTGTAGATGGGATCACCCTAAGAACATCTTGTCCCACTATGGACCCCCCACAGATCACACATTGTAGATGGGATCACCCTAAGAACATCCGTCCCACTATGGACCCCCACAGATCACACACTGTAGATGGGATCACCCTAAGAACATCCCATCCCACTATGGACCCCCCACAGATCACACATTGTAGATGGGATCACCCTAAGAACATCTCGTCCCACTATGGACCCCCACAGATCACACACTGTAGATGGGATCACCCTAACAACATCTTGTCCCACTATGGACCCCCCACAGATCACACATTGTAGATGGGATCACCCTAAGAACATCTCGTCCCACTATGGACCCCCCACAGATCACACACTGTAGATGGGATCACCCTAACAACATCTTGTCCCACTATGGACCCCCCACAGATCACACATTGTAGATGGGATCACCCTAAGAACATCTCTACCCACTATGGACCCCCCACAGATCACACACTGTAGATGGGATCACCCTAAGAACATCTCGTCCCACTATGGACCCCCCACAGATCACACATTGTAGATGGGATCACCCTAAGAACATCCCGTCCCACTATGGACACCCCACAGATCACACATTGTAGATGGGATCACCCTAAGAACATCCCGTCCCACTATGGACACCCCACAGATCACACACTGTAGATGGGATCACCCTAAGAACATCCCATCCCACTATGGACCCCCCACAGATCACACACTGTAGATGGGATCACCCTAAGAACATCTCGTCCCACTATGGACCCCCACAGATCACACACTGTAGATGGGATCACCCTAAGAACATCTCGTCCCACTATGGACCCCCCACAGATCACACACTGTAGATGGGATCACCCTAAGAACATCCCTTCCCACTATGGACCCCCCACAGATCACACATTGTAGATGGGATCACCCTAAGAACATCTCGTCCCACTATGGACCCCCACAGATCACACACTGTAGATGGGAACACCCTAACAACATCTTGTCCCACTATGGACCCCCCACAGATCACACATTGTAGATGGGATCACCCTAAGAACATCCCATCCCACTATGGACCCCCCACAGATCACACACTGTAGATGGGATCACCCTAACAACATCTTGTCCCACTATGGACCCCCACCGATCACACATTGTAGATGGGATCACCCTAAGAACATCTCTACCCACTATGGACCCCCCACAGATCACACATTGTAGATGGGATCACCCTAAGAACATCTCGTCCCACTATGGACACCCCACAGATCACACATTGTAGATGGGATCACCCTAAGAACATCCCGTCCCACTATGGACCCCCCACAGATCACACATTGTAGATGGGATCACCCTAAGAACATCTCTACCCACTATGGACACCCCACAGATCACACATTGCAGATGGGATCACCCTAAGAACATCTTGTCCCACTATGGACCCCCCACAGATCACACATTGTAGATGGGATCACCCTAAGAACATCTTGTCCCACTATGGACCCCCCACAGATCACACACTGTAGATGGGATCACCCTAAGAACATCTCGTCCCACTATGGACACCCCACAGATCACACACTGTAGATGGGCTCATCCTAAGAACATCCCATCCCACTATGGACCCCCCACAGATCACACACTGTAGATGGGATCATCCTAAGAACATCTCTACCCACTATGGACCCCCCACAGATCACACATTGTAGATGGGATCACCCTAAGAACATCTCGTCCCACTATGGACACCCCACAGATCACACATTGTAGATGGGATCACCCTAAGAACATCTTGTCCCACTATGGACCCCCCACAGATCACACATTGTAGATGGGATCATCCTAAGAACATCTCTACCCACTATGGACCCCCCACAGATCACACATTGTAGATGGGATCAACCTAAGAACATCTTGTCCCACTATGGACCCCCCACAGATCACACATTGTAGATGGGATCACCCTAAGAACATCTCGTCCCACTATGGACACCCCACAGATCACACATTGTAGATGGGATCACCCTAAGAACATCTTGTCCCACTATGGACCCCCCACAGATCACACATTGTAGATGGGATCATCCTAAGAACATCTCTACCCACTATGGACCCCCCACAGATCACACATTGTAGATGGGATCAACCTAAGAACATCTTGTCCCACTATGGACCCCCCACAGATCACACATTGTAGATGGGATCACCCTAAGAACATCCGTCCCACTATGGACCCCCACAGATCACACACTGTAGATGGGATCACCCTAAGAACATCCCATCCCACTATGGACCCCCCACAGATCACACATTGTAGATGGGATCACCCTAAGAACATCTCGTCCCACTATGGACCCCCACAGATCACACACTGTAGATGGGATCACCCTAACAACATCTTGTCCCACTATGGACCCCCCACAGATCACACATTGTAGATGGGATCACCCTAAGAACATCCCATCCCACTATGGACCCCCCACAGATCACACACTGTAGATGGGATCACCCTAAGAACATCCCATCCCACTATGGACCCCCCACAGATCACACACTGTAGATGGGATCACCCTAACAACATCTTGTCCCACTATGGACCCCCCACAGATCACACATTGTAGATGGGATCACCCTAAGAACATCTCTACCCACTATGGACCCCCCACAGATCACACACTGTAGATGGGATCACCCTAAGAACATCTCATCCCACTATGGACACCCCACAGATCACACATTGTAGATGGGATCACCCTAAGAAAATCTCGTCCCACTATGGACCCCCCACAGATCACACATTGTAGATGGGATCACCCTAAGAACATCTCGTCCCACTATGGACACCCCACAGATCACACATTGTAGATGGGATCACCCTAAGAACATCCCGTCCCACTATGGACCCCCCACAGATCACACATTGTAGATGGGATCACCCTAAGAACATCCCGTCCCACTATGGACCCCCCACAGATCACACATTGTAGATGGGATCACCCTAAGAACATCCCATCCCACTATGGACACCCCACAGATCACACACTGTAGATGGGATCACCCTAAGAACATCTCGTCCCACTATGGACCCCCCACAGATCACACATTGTAGATGGGATCACCCTAAGAACATCCCATCCCACTATGGACCCCCACAGATCACACACTGTAGATGGGCTCACCCTAAGAACATCCCATCCCACTATGGACACCCCAGAGATCACACATTGTAGATGGGATAACCCTAAGAACATCTCTACCCACTATGGACCCCCCACAGATCACACATTGTAGATGGGATCACCCTAAGAACATCCCGTCCCACTATGGACCCCCCACAGATCACACACTGTAGATGGGATCACCCTAAGAACATCCCATCCCACTATGAACCCCCCACAGATCACACACTGTAGATGGGATCACCCTAGGAACATCCCGTCCCACTATGGACCCCCCACAGATAACACACTGTAGATGGGATCACCCTAAGAACATCCCGTCCCACTATGGACCCCCCACAGATCACACACTGTAGATGGGATCACCCTAAGAACATCCCATCCCACTATGGACCCCCCACAGATCACACACTGTAGATGGGATCTTCATAAGAACATCCCATCCCACTATGGACCCCCACAGATCACACACTGTAGATGGGCTCACCCTAAGAACATCCCATCCCACTATGGACACCCCACAGATCACACATTGTAGATGGGATAACCCTAAGAACATCTCTACCCACTATGGACCCCCCACAGATCACACACTGTAGATGGGATCACCCTAAGAACATCTGGTCCCACTATGGACACCCCACAGATCACACATTGTAGATGGGATCACCCTAAGAACATCTTGTCCCACTATGGACCCCCCACAGATCACACATTGTAGATGGGATCATCCTAAGAACATCTCTACCCACTATGGACCCCCCACAGATCACACATTGTAGATGGGATCACCCTAAGAACATCTTGTCCCACTATGGACCCCCCACAGATCACACATTGTAGATGGGATCACCCTAAGAACATCCGTCCCACTATGGACCCCCACAGATCACACACTGTAGATGGGATCACCCTAAGAACATCCCATCCCACTATGGACCCCCCACAGATCACACATTGTAGATGGGATCACCCTAAGAACATCTCGTCCCACTATGGACCCCCACAGATCACACACTGTAGATGGGATCACCCTAACAACATCTTGTCCCACTATGGACCCCCCACAGATCACACATTGTAGATGGGATCACCCTAAGAACATCCCATCCCACTATGGACCCCCCACAGATCACACACTGTAGATGGGATCACCCTAAGAACATCTCGTCCCACTATGGACACCCCACAGATCACACATTGTACATGGGATCACCCTAAGAACATCTCGTCCCACTATGGACCCCCACAGATCACACACTGTAGATGGGATAACCCTAAGAACATCTCTACCCACTATGGACCCCCCACAGATCACACGCTGTAGATGGGATCACCATAAGAACATCCCATCCCATTTATGGACCCCCCACAGATCACACACTGTAGATGGGATCACCCTAAGAACATCTTGTCCCACTATGGACCCCCCACAGATCACACACTGTAGATGGGATCACCCTAAGAACATCTCGTCCCACTATGGACCCCCCACAGATCACACATTGTAGATGGGATCACCCTAAGAACATCTCTACCCACTATGGACCCCCCACAGATCACACATTGTAGATGGGATCACCCTAAGAACATTCCGTCCCACTATGGACCCCCCACAGATCACACATTGTAGATGGGATCACCCTAAGAACATCTCGTCCCACTATGGACCCCCCACAGATCACACATTGTAGATGGGATCGCCCTAAGAACATCTCGTCCCACTATGGACCCCCACAGATCATACATTGTAGATGGGATCACCCTAAGAACATCCCGTCCCACTATGGACCCCCCACAGATCACACACTGTAGATGGGATCACCCTAAGAACATCCCATCCCACTATGAACCCCCCACAGATCACACACTGTAGATGAGATCACCCTAAGAACATCCCGTCCCACTATGGACACCCCACAGATCACACACTGTAGATGGGATCACCCTAAGAACATCTCGTCCCACTATGAACCCCCCACACATCACACACTGTAGATGGGATCACCATAAGAACATCTCGTCCCACTATGAACCCCCCACAGATCACACACTGTAGATGGGATCACCCTAAGAACATCTCTACTCTGGACCCCCCACAGATCACACATTGTAGATGGGATCATCCTAAGAACATCTCTACCCACTATGGACCCCCCACAGAACACACATTGTAGATGGGATCACCCTAAGAACATCTCGTCCCACTATGGACCCCCCACAGATCACACATTGTAGATGGGATCATCCTAAGAACATCTCTACCCACTATGGACCCCCCACAGATCACACATTGTAGATGGGATCACCCTAAGAACATCTTGTCCCACTATGGACCCCCCACAGATCACACATTGTAGATGGGATCACACTGAGAATATCCCATCCCACTATGGACCCCCCACAGATCACACATTGTAGATGGGATCACCATAAGAACATCCCATCCCACTATGGACACCCCACAGATCACACACTGTAGATGGGATCACCCTAAGAACATCCCGTCCCACTATGGACACCCCACAGATCACACACTGTAGATGGGATAACCCTAAGAACATCCCATCCCAATATGGACACCCCACAGATCACACATTGTAGATGGGATCACCCTAAGAACATCTTGTCCCACTATGGATCCCCCACAGATCACACATTGTAGATGGGATCACCCTAAGAACATCCGTCCCACTATGGACCCCCACAGATCACACACTGTAGATGGTATCACCCTAAGAACATCCCTTCCCACTATGGACCCCCCACAGATCACACACTGTAGATGGGATCACCCTAACAACATCTTGTCCCACTATGGATCCCCCACAGATCACACACTGTAGATGAGATCACCCTAAGAACATCCCATCCCACTATGGACCCCCACAGATCACACACTGTAGATGGGATCACCCTAACAACATCTTGTCCCACTATGGACCCCCCACAGATCACACATTGTAGATGGGATCACCCTAAGAACATCTCGTCCCACTATGGACACCCCACAGATCACACATTGTAGATGGGATCACCCTAAGAACATCCCATCCCACTATGGACCCCCACAGATCACACACTGTAGATGGGATCACCCTAACAACATCTTGTCCCACTATGGACCCCCCACAGATCACACATTGTAGATGGGATCACCCTAAGAACATCTTGTCCCACTATGGACCCCCCACAGATCACACATTGTAGATGGGATCACCCTAAGAACATCTCGTCCCACTATGGACCCCCCACAGATCACACACTGTAGATGGGATCACCCTAAGAACATCTTATCCCACTATGGACACCCCACAGATCACACATTGTAGATGGGATCACCCTAAGAACATCTTGTCCCACTATGGACCCCCCACAGATCACACATTGTAGATGGGATCACCCTAAGAACATCCGTCCCACTATGGACCCCCACAGATCACACACTGTAGATGGTATCACCCTAAGAACATCCCTTCCCACTATGGACCCCCCACAGATCACACATTGTAGATGGGATCACCCTAAGAACATCTCGTCCCACTATGGACCCCCACAGATCACACACTGTAGATGGGATCACCCTAACAACATCTTGTCCCACTATGGACCCCCCACAGATCACACATTGTAGATGGGATCACCCTAAGAACATCCCATCCCACTATGGACCCCCCACAGATCACACACTGTAGATGGGATCACCCTAACAACATCTTGTCCCACTATGGACCCCCCACAGATCACACATTGTAGATGGGATCACCCTAAGAACATCCCATCCCACTATGGACCCCCACAGATCACACACTGTAGATGGGCTCACCCTAAGAACATCTCGTCCCACTATGGACACCCCACAGATCAAACATTGTAGATGGGATAACCCTAAGAACATCTCTACCCACTATGGACCCCCCACAGATCACACATTGTAGATGGGATCACCCTAAGAACATCCCATCCCACTATGGACCCCCCACAGATCACACACTGTAGATGGGATCACCCTAAGAACATCTCGTCCCACTATGGACACCCCACAGATCACACATTGTACATGGGATCACCCTAAGAACATCTCGTCCCACTATGGACCCCCACAGATCACACACTGTAGATGGGATAACCCTAAGAACATCTCTACCCACTATGGACCCCCCACAGATCACACACTGTAGATGGGATCACCATAAGAACATCCCATCCCATTTATGGACCCCCCACAGATCACACACTGTAGATGGGATCACCCTAAGAACATCTTGTCCCACTATGGACCCCCCACAGATCACACACTGTAGATGGGATCACCCTAAGAACATCTCGTCCCACTATGGACCCCCCACAGATCACACATTGTAGATGGGATCACCCTAAGAACATCTCTACCCACTATGGACCCCCCACAGATCACACATTGTAGATGGGATCACCCTAAGAACATTCCGTCCCACTATGGACCCCCCACAGATCACACATTGTAGATGGGATCACCCTAAGAACATCTCGTCCCACTATGGACCCCCCACAGATCACACATTGTAGATGGGATCGCCCTAAGAACATCTCGTCCCACTATGGACCCCCACAGATCATACATTGTAGATGGGATCACCCTAAGAACATCCCGTCCCACTATGGACCCCCCACAGATCACACACTGTAGATGGGATCACCCTAAGAACATCCCATCCCACTATGAACCCCCCACAGATCACACACTGTAGATGAGATCACCCTAAGAACATCCCGTCCCACTATGGACACCCCACAGATCACACACTGTAGATGGGATCACCCTAAGAACATCTCGTCCCACTATGAACCCCCCACACATCACACACTGTAGATGGGATCACCATAAGAACATCTCGTCCCACTATGAACCCCCCACAGATCACACACTGTAGATGGGATCACCCTAAGAACATCTCTACTCTGGACCCCCCACAGATCACACATTGTAGATGGGATCATCCTAAGAACATCTCTACCCACTATGGACCCCCCACAGAACACACATTGTAGATGGGATCACCCTAAGAACATCTCGTCCCACTATGGACCCCCCACAGATCACACATTGTAGATGGGATCATCCTAAGAACATCTCTACCCACTATGGACCCCCCACAGATCACACATTGTAGATGGGATCACCCTAAGAACATCTTGTCCCACTATGGACCCCCCACAGATCACACATTGTAGATGGGATCACACTGAGAATATCCCATCCCACTATGGACCCCCCACAGATCACACATTGTAGATGGGATCACCATAAGAACATCCCATCCCACTATGGACACCCCACAGATCACACACTGTAGATGGGATCACCCTAAGAACATCCCGTCCCACTATGGACACCCCACAGATCACACACTGTAGATGGGATAACCCTAAGAACATCCCATCCCAATATGGACACCCCACAGATCACACATTGTAGATGGGATCACCCTAAGAACATCTTGTCCCACTATGGATCCCCCACAGATCACACATTGTAGATGGGATCACCCTAAGAACATCCGTCCCACTATGGACCCCCACAGATCACACACTGTAGATGGTATCACCCTAAGAACATCCCTTCCCACTATGGACCCCCCACAGATCACACACTGTAGATGGGATCACCCTAACAACATCTTGTCCCACTATGGATCCCCCACAGATCACACACTGTAGATGAGATCACCCTAAGAACATCCCATCCCACTATGGACCCCCACAGATCACACACTGTAGATGGGATCACCCTAACAACATCTTGTCCCACTATGGACCCCCCACAGATCACACATTGTAGATGGGATCACCCTAAGAACATCTCGTCCCACTATGGACACCCCACAGATCACACATTGTAGATGGGATCACCCTAAGAACATCCCATCCCACTATGGACCCCCACAGATCACACACTGTAGATGGGATCACCCTAACAACATCTTGTCCCACTATGGACCCCCCACAGATCACACATTGTAGATGGGATCACCCTAAGAACATCTTGTCCCACTATGGACCCCCCACAGATCACACATTGTAGATGGGATCACCCTAAGAACATCTCGTCCCACTATGGACCCCCCACAGATCACACACTGTAGATGGGATCACCCTAAGAACATCTTATCCCACTATGGACACCCCACAGATCACACATTGTAGATGGGATCACCCTAAGAACATCTTGTCCCACTATGGACCCCCCACAGATCACACATTGTAGATGGGATCACCCTAAGAACATCCGTCCCACTATGGACCCCCACAGATCACACACTGTAGATGGTATCACCCTAAGAACATCCCTTCCCACTATGGACCCCCCACAGATCACACATTGTAGATGGGATCACCCTAAGAACATCTCGTCCCACTATGGACCCCCACAGATCACACACTGTAGATGGGATCACCCTAACAACATCTTGTCCCACTATGGACCCCCCACAGATCACACATTGTAGATGGGATCACCCTAAGAACATCCCATCCCACTATGGACCCCCCACAGATCACACACTGTAGATGGGATCACCCTAACAACATCTTGTCCCACTATGGACCCCCCACAGATCACACATTGTAGATGGGATCACCCTAAGAACATCCCATCCCACTATGGACCCCCACAGATCACACACTGTAGATGGGCTCACCCTAAGAACATCTCGTCCCACTATGGACACCCCACAGATCAAACATTGTAGATGGGATAACCCTAAGAACATCTCTACCCACTATGGACCCCCCACAGATCACACACTGTAGATGGGATCACCCTAAGAACATCTTGTCCCACTATGGACCCCCCACAGATCACACATTGTAGATGGGATCATCCTAAGAACATCTATACCCACTATGGACCCCCCACAGATCACACATTGTAGATGGGATCACCCTAAGAACATCTTGTCCCACTATGGACCCCCCACAGATCACACATTGTAGATGGGATCACCCTAAGAACATCCGTCCCACTATGGACCCCCACAGATCACACACTGTAGATGGGATCACCCTAAGAACATCACATCCCACTATGGACCCCCCACAGATCACACATTGTAGATGGGATCACCCTAAGAACATCTCGTCCCACTATGGACCCCCACAGATCACACACTGTAGATGGGATCACCCTAACAACATCTTGTCCCACTATGGACCCCCCACAGATCACACATTGTAGATGGGATCACCCTAAGAACATCCCATCCCACTATGGACCCCCCACAGATCACACACTGTAGATGGGATCACCCTAACAACATCTTGTCCCACTATGGACCCCCCACAGATCACACATTGTAGATGGGATCACCCTAAGAACATCTCGTCCCACTATGGACCCCCCACAGATCACACACTGTAGATGGGATCACCCTAAGAACATCTCGTCCCACTATGGACCCCCACAGATCACACACTGTAGATGGGATCACCCTGAGAACATCCCATCCCACTATGGACACCCCACAGATCAAACATTGTAGATGGGATAACCCTAAGAACATCTCTACCCACTATGGACCCCCCACAGATCACACACTGTAGATGGGATCACCCTAAGAACATCTTGTCCCACTATGGACCCCCCACAGATCACACATTGTAGATGGGATCATCCTAAGAACATCTATACCCACTATGGACCCCCCACAGATCACACATTGTAGATGGGATCACCCTAAGAACATCTTGTCCCACTATGGACCCCCCACAGATCACACATTGTAGATGGGATCACCCTAAGAACATCCGTCCCACTATGGACCCCCACAGATCACACACTGTAGATGGGATCACCCTAAGAACATCACATCCCACTATGGACCCCCCACAGATCACACATTGTAGATGGGATCACCCTAAGAACATCTCGTCCCACTATGGACCCCCACAGATCACACACTGTAGATGGGATCACCCTAACAACATCTTGTCCCACTATGGACCCCCCACAGATCACACATTGTAGATGGGATCACCCTAAGAACATCCCATCCCACTATGGACCCCCCACAGATCACACACTGTAGATGGGATCACCCTAACAACATCTTGTCCCACTATGGACCCCCCACAGATCACACATTGTAGATGGGATCACCCTAAGAACATCTTGTCCCACTATGGACCCCCCACAGATCACACACTGTAGATGGGATCACCCTAAGAACATCTCGTCCCACTATGGACCCCCACAGATCACACACTGTAGATGGGATCACCCTAAGAACATCTCGTCCCACTATGGACCCCCCACAGATCACACACTGTAGATGGGATCACCCTAAGAACATCTCGTCCCACTATGGACACCCCACAGATCACACACTGTAGATGGGATCACCCTAAGAACATCCCGTCCCACTATGGACCCCCCACAGATCACACACTGTAGATGGGATCACCCTAAGAACATCTCGTCCCACTATGGACACCCCACAGATCACACACTGTAGATGGGATCACCCTAAGAACATCCCATCCCACTATGGACCCCCCACAGATCACACACTGTAGATGGGATCACCCTAGGAACATCCCATCCCACTATGGACCCCCCACAGATCACACACTGTAGATGGGATCACCCTAGGAACATCCAATCCCACTATGGACCCCCCACAGATCACACATTGTAGAAATTCTAAAGCTTCAGAAGAAATATAAAATTTGATCTTCTCGGAGATCAATCCAGCAACAGAGGACATTTGAAGAAGACATTTCTGTAGACTGCTGAGCTTTCCTTAGAAGTGTTCAGCCTCATTCAGAGGGACACCTGGAGGAGACCAATGACGTCATTCCATTCCATAGATGATTCCACAAATCCTTCATTATTCCTTCTGTGAATGTTTCTCCAGGAGTCTCTACCTCTAATCTTCCACCTTGACCACCCCCACCCCCCAGCCATTATCCCTCCAGCAGCCCATTATTTTCCCAGGAACATCAAAGGCTTGAGGGGGTCTCAGCTCTCCAGTGGAGCCTCCCACCTCTCAGACTGGAACAAGAAGCTGTTGTGTTCTGGAGGTCTTTGTGTCCTCCTGACCTTCTTCTCTTTGAAGTTCCTTTCATCTTCACCTCCTGGAAGATAAGATCTGCCCTTCCTCAGATACACTTCCCCGTCCAGATAAAACCTCCATTCCAACCCCCCAGCCAGATAAAACCTCCATTCCAACCCCCCAGCCAGATAAAACCTCCATTCCAACCCCCCAGCCAGATAAAACCTCCATTCCAACCCCCCATCCAGATAAAACCTCCATTCCAACCCCCCAGCCAGATAAAACCTCCATTCCAACCCCCCAGCCAGATAAAACCTCCATCCCAACCCCCCAGCCAGATAAAACCTCCATTCCAACCCCCCATCAAGATAAAACCTCCATTCCAACCCCCCAGCCAGATAAAACCTCCATCCTGGGATCACTCAACCAGATAAAGCCTCTGCTCCCCCCATCCCTCCACCCTCCTGAAGGGGCTTCATAGTGGACATATAGAAGACCTCACCTGCAGAACACATAAAGTTGAGTGTTGGATCATGTGAAGCCAATTCTAGCATGTAATCTTTGGCGAGTGTGGTGGTTGGTTGTTCGGTGCAGTGGCGGTTGGTTGTTCGGTGCAGTGGCTGTTGGTTGTTCGGTGCAGTGGCGGTTGGTTGTTCGGTGCAGTGGCGGTTGGTTGTTCGGTGCAGTGGCGGTTGGTTGTTCGGTGCAGTGGCGGTTGGTTGGTCGGTGCAGTGGCTGTTGGTTGTTCGGTGCAGTGGCGGTTGGTTGTTCGGTGCAGTGGCGGTTGGTTGTTCGGTGCAGTGGCGGTTGGTTGTTCGGGGGATGGGTATTATTGTTATTTAGTTGCTTTGGTCAGAACAGATGAATATTTGATGAGTTTCTCCATTTGTAGTTTCGGCCGGAACATTGCCGGGAGTGTTCTGTGCAGTCAGCAAGAAAATGTCATACACACAAAACAATGCACAGAATTTGCTGCACTCATTACGAGGGATTCCCACCATCCCTGTGCTGAGTTCCCGGGTCTGTACACCCATTGTGCCCATTATGAGGGGTTCCCACCATCCCTGTGCTTTGCCCATTACGAGGGGTTCCCACCATCCCTGTGCTTTGCCCATTATGAGGGGTTCCCACCATCCCTGTGCTGAGTTGCAAGGTCTGTACTCCTGCTGTGCCCATTATGAGGGGTTCCCACCATCCCTGTGCTGAGTTCCTGGGTCTGAACACATGCTGTGCCCATTATGATGATCCCTGGTTAGTGGAGGACGGTTATTTGTAGATCTCATTAGTTATGGTCCATGTCCCTGGTTAGTAGAGGACGGGTATTTGTAGATCTCATTAGTTATGGTCCATGTTCTCGGTTAGGAGAGGACGGGTATTTGTAGATCTCATTAGTTATGGTCCATGTTCTCGGTTAGGAGAGGACGGGTATTTGTAGATCTCGTTAGTTATGGTCCATGTCCCTGGTTAGTGGAGGACGGGTATTTGTAGATCTCATTAGTTATGGTCCATGTCCGTGGTTAGAAGAGGACGGGTATTTGTAGATCTCATTAGTTATGGTCCATGTCCCTGGTTAGGAGAGGACGGGTATTTGTAGATCTCATTAGTTATGGTCCATGTCCCTGGTTAGGAGAGGACGGGTATTTGTAGATCTCATTAGTTATGGTCCATGTTCTCGGTTAATAGAGGACGGGTATTTGTAGATCTCCTTAGTTATGGTCCATGTTCTCGGTTAGGAGAGGACGGGTATTTGTAGATCTTATTAGTTATGGTGCATGTTCTCGGTTAGTGGAGGACGGGTATTTGTAGATCTCCTTAGTTATGGTCCATGTCCGTGGTTAGAAGAGGATGGGTATTTGTAGATCTCGTTAGTTATGGTCCATGTCCGTGGTTAGAAGAGGATGGGTATTTGTAGATCTCGTTAGTTATGGTCCATGTCCGTGGTTAGAAGAGGATGGGTATTTGTAGATCTCGTTAGTTATGGTCCATGTCCATGGTTAGAAGAGGATGGGTATTTGTAGATCTCGTTAGTTATGATCCATGTCCGTGGTTAAAAGAGGATGGGTATTTGTAGATCTCCTTAGTTATGGTCCATGTCCGTGGTTAGAAGAGGATGGGTATTTGTAGATCTCGTTAGTTATGGTCCATGTCCGTGGTTAGAAGAGGATGGGTATTTGTAGATCTCGTTAGTTATGGTCCATGTCCCTGGTTAGTAGAGGAGGGTATTTGTAGATCTCGTTAGTTATGGTCCATGTCCGTGGTTAGAAGAGGATGGGTATTTGTAGATCTCGTTAGTTATGGTCCATGTCCCTGGTTAGTAGAGGAGGGTATTTGTAGATCTCATTCCTGTTTGAAGGCTGAAGTTCCTGTTATCAGAATTTTGTCTGTCATGAGGCAGGGAAGGTCTCAGGTGAAGCCTCCTCAGATATTGCAGCCATATGAAAGCTCAGTGACATGTTCTTCATGTTGGACAATATGGACAGGAAGTGTCTGTCATCTTCATCCTGCTTCTCTTTTCTGTCTCAGGTATCGTAGCTTTGTGAGGCCCAGATACAAAGTGGCCTACAAGACAGTGTCAGACATGGAGTGGAAGTGCTGCCAGGGATATTCCGGAGATGACTGCATGGAAGGACCAGGGGGTGGTCTTCAGATCCCCACCAGCAGACCTCGGCCCCGACCCGTAAGGCCCCATATTTCTGGATCCAGTGGGGGGAATCATCTGACTGGATCTGGAGGGGAAGGTAAGTTCAGTCCTTTCATTTCTCAGAGTGAGATGTATTAACTGAAGAGAATGTGCCAGAAGGACCTTTATATTGGACAGTTCTTGTCTAATAATATCTGATGTCAGACAAGTCCATACACTCAGCAATTTCCTGTCACCAACCTGAAGACCAAGATTGCACAGAGCCCTGAAGTGGGACTTCTCACAACACATTTCATATCTGGGTCCCTGACCATCTGACACTTCCTGTAGGACTGTGTAGGAATCTCTAGGTACCTTAGTTAGCTGGGCCTCTGATATCATCCGATTTGTACAGTGGGACTCTATGGGGACGTTCTGGGAACCTCCCATATCCAGGTCCCTGACATCATCTGATTTGTACAGTGGGACTCTATGGGGACATTCTGGGAACCTCCCATATCCAGGTCCCTGACATCATCTGATTTGTACAGTGGGACTCTATGGGGACGTTCTGGGAACCTCCCATATCCAGGTCCCTGACATCATCTGATTTGTACAGTGGGACTCTATGGGGACGTTCTGGGAACCTCCCATATCCAGGTCCCTGACATCATCTGATTTGTACAGTGGGACTCTATGGGGACGTTCTGGGAACCTCCCATATCCAGGTCCCTGACATCATCTGATTTGTACAGTGGGACTCTATGGGGACGTTCTGGGAACCTCCCATATCCAGGTCCCTGACATCATCTGATTTGTACAGTGGGACTCTATGGGGACGTTCTGGGAACCTCCCATATCCAGGTCCCTGACATCATCTGATTTGTACAGTGGGACTCTATGGGGACATTCTGGGAACCTCCCATATCCAGGTCCCTGACATCATCTGATTTGTACAGTGGGACTCTATGGGGACGTTCTGGGAACCTCCCATATCCAGGTCCCTGACATCATCTGATTTGTACAGTGGGACTCTATGGGGACGTTCTGGGAACCTCCCATATCCAGGTCCCTGACATCATCTGATTTGTACAGTGGGACTCTATGGGGACGTTCTGGGAACCTCCCATATCCAGGTCCCTGACATCATCTGATTTGTACAGTGGGACTCTATGGGGACGTTCTGGGAACCTCCCATATCCAGGTCCCTGACATCATCTGATTTGTACAGTGGGACTCTATGGGGACGTTCTGGGAACCTCCCATATCCAGGTCCCTGACATCATCTGATTTTTCCAGTGGGACTCTATGGGGACGTTCTGGGAACCTCCCATATCCAGGTCCCTGACATCATCTGATTTGTACAGTGGGACTCTATGGGGACGTTCTGGGAACCTCCCATATCCAGGTCCCTGACATCATCTGATTTGTACAGTGGGACTCTATGGGGACGTTCTGGGAACCTCCCATATCCAGGTCCCTGACATCATCTGATTTGTACAGTGGGACTCTATGGGGACATTCTGGGAACCTCCCATATCCAGGTCCCTGACATCATCTGATTTGTACAGTGGGACTCTATGGGGACATTCTGGGAACCTCCCATATCCAGGTCCCTGACATCATCTGATTTGTACAGTGGGACTCTATGGGGACGTTCTGGGAACCTCCCATATCCAGGTCCCTGACATCATCTGATTTGTACAGTGGGACTCTATGGGGACATTCTGGGAACCTCCCATATCCAGGTCCCTGACATCATCTGATTTGTACAGTGGGACTCTATGGGGACGTTCTGGGAACCTCCCATATCCAGGTCCCTGACATCATCTGATTTGTACAGTGGGACTCTATGGGGACGTTCTGGGAACCTCCCATATCCAGGTCCCTGACATCATCTGATTTGTACAGTGGGACTCTATGGGGACATTCTGGGAACCTCCCATATCCAGGTCCCTGACATCATCCGATTTGTACAGTGGGACTCTATGGGGACATTCTGGGAACCTCCCATATCCAGGTCCCTGACATCATCCGATTTGTACAGTGGGACTCTATGGGGACGTTCTGGGAACCTCCCATATCCAGGTCCCTGACATCATCCGATTTGTACAGTGGGACTCTATGGGGACGTTCTGGGAACCTCCCATATCCAGGTCCCTGACATCATCCGATTTGTACAGTGGGACTCTATGGGGACGTTCTGGGAACCTCCCATATCCAGGTCCCTGACATCATCCGATTTGTACAGTGGGACTCTATGGGGACGTTCTGGGAACCTCCCATATCCAGGTCCCTGACATCATCTGATTTTTCCAGTGGGACTCTATGGGGACGTTCTGGGAACCTCCCATATCCAGGTCCCTGACATCATCTGATTTGTACAGTGGGACTCTATGGGGACGTTCTGGGAACCTCCCATATCCAGGTCCCTGACATCATCTGATTTGTACAGTGGGACTCTATGGGGACGTTCTGGGAACCTCCCATATCCAGGTCCCTGACATCATCTGATTTGTACAGTGGGACTCTATGGGGACGTTCTGGGAACCTCCCATATCCAGGTCCCTGACATCATCTGATTTGTACAGTGGGACTCTATGGGGACATTCTGGGAACCTCCCATATCCAGGTCCCTGACATCATCTGATTTGTACAGTGGGACTCTATGGGGACGTTCTGGGAACCTCCCATATCCAGGTCCCTGACATCATCTGACACTTCTTTTAGGACTATGTGGGGAAAGTCAGGGGATCTGAGTTAGCTGGGACCCTGATATCATCCAATTTTTCCAGTGGGACTCTTCGGGGACATTCTGGGAACCTCCCATATCCAGGTCCCTGACATCATCTGATTTGTACAGTGGGACTCTATGGGGACGTTCTGGGAACCTCCCATATCCAGGTCCCTGACATCATCTGATTTGTACAGTGGGACTCTATGGGGACGTTCTGGGAACCTCCCATATCCAGGTCCCTGACATCATCTGATTTGTACAGTGGGACTCTATGGGGACGTTCTGGGAACCTCCCATATCCAGGTCCCTGACATCATCCGATTTGTACAGTGGGACTCTATGGGGACGTTCTGGGAACCTCCCATATCCAGGTCCCTGACATCATCCGATTTGTACAGTGGGACTCTATGGGGACATTCTGGGAACCTCCCATATCCAGGTCCCTGACATCATCTGATTTGTACAGTGGGACTCTTCGGGGACATTCTGGGAACCTCCCATATCCAGGTCCCTGATATCATCCGATTTTTCCAGTGGGACTCTTCGGGGACATTCTGGGAACCTCCCATATCCAGGTGCCTGACATCATCTGATTTGTACAGTGGGACTCTATGGGGATGTTCTGGGAACCTCCCATATCCAGGTCCCTGACATCATCTGATTTGTACAGTGGGACTCTATGGGGACATTCTGGGAACCTCCCATATCCAGGTCCCTGACATCATCTGATTTGTACAGTGGGACTCTATGGGGACGTTCTGGGAACCTCCCATATCCAGGTCCCTGACATCATCTGATTTTTCCAGTGGGACTCTATGGGGACGTTCTGGGAACCTCCCATATCCAGGTCCCTGACATCATCTGATTTGTACAGTGGGACTCTATGGGGACATTCTGGGAACCTCCCATATCCAGGTCCCTGACATCATCTGATTTTTCCAGTGGGACTCTATGGGGACATTCTGAGAACCTCCCATATCCAGGTCCCTGACATCATCTGATTTGTACAGTGGGACTCTATGGGGACATTCTGGGAACCTCCCATATCCAGGTCCCTGACATCATCTGATTTGTACAGTGGGACTCTATGGGGACATTCTGGGAACCTCCCATATCCAGGTCCCTGACATCATCTGACACTTCTTTTAGGACTATGTGGGGAAAGTCAGGGGATCTGGGTTAGCTGGGACCCTGATATCATCCGATTTTTCCAGTGGGACTCTTCGGGGACATTCTGGGAACCTCCCATATCCAGGTCCCTGACATCATCTGATTTGTACAGTGGGACTCTTCGGGGACATTCTGGGAACCTCCCATATCCAGGTCCCTGATATCATCCGATTTTTCCAGTGGGACTCTTCGGGGACATTCTGGGAACCTCCCATATCCAGGTCCCTGACATCATCTGATTTGTACAGTGGGACTCTATGGGGACATTCTGGGAACCTCCCATATCCAGGTCCCTGACATCATCTGATTTGTACAGTGGGACTCTATGGGGACATTCTGGGAACCTCCCATATCCAGGTCCCTGACATCATCTGATTTGTACAGTGGGACTCTATGGGGACATTCTGGGAACCTCCCATATCCAGGTCCCTGACATCATCTGATTTTTCCAGTGGGACTCTATGGGGACATTCTGAGAACCTCCCATATCCAGGTCCCTGACATCATCTGATTTGTACAGTGGGACTCTATGGGGACATTCTGGGAACCTCCCATATCCAGGTCCCTGACATCATCTGATTTGTACAGTGGGACTCTATGGGGACGTTCTGGGAACCTCCCATATCCAGGTCCCTGACATCATCTGATTTTTCCAGTGGGACTCTATGGGGACATTCTGGGAACCTCCCATATCCAGGTCCCTGACATCATCTGATTTGTACAGTGGGACTCTATGGGGACATTCTGGGAACCTCCCATATCCAGGTCCCTGACATCATCTGATTTGTACAGTGGGACTCTATGGGGACATTCTGGGAACCTCCCATATCCAGGTCCCTGACATCATCTGATTTGTACAGTGGGACTCTATGGGGACGTTCTGGGAACCTCCCATATCCAGGTCCCTGACATCATCTGATTTTTCCAGTGGGACTCTATGGGGACGTTCTGGGAACCTCCCATATCCAGGTCCCTGACATCATCTGATTTGTACAGTGGGACTCTATGGGGACATTCTGGGAACCTCCCATATCCAGGTCCCTGACATCATCTGATTTTTCCAGTGGGACTCTATGGGGACATTCTGGGAACCTCCCATATCCAGGTCCCTGACATCATCTGATTTGTACAGTGGGACTCTATGGGGACGTTCTGGGAACCTCCCATATCCAGGTCCCTGACATCATCTGATTTGTACAGTGGGACTCTATGGGGACGTTCTGGGAACCTCCCATATCCAGGTCCCTGACATCATCTGATTTGTACAGTGGGACTCTATGGGGACATTCTGGGAACCTCCCATATCCAGGTCCCTGACTTCATCTGACACTTCTTTTAGGACTATGTGGGGAAAGTCAGGGGATCTGAGTTAGCTGGGACCCTGATATCATCCGATTTTTCAAGTGGGACTCTATGGGGACATTCTGGGAACCTCCCATATCCAGGTCCCTGACATCATCTGATTTGTACAGTGGGACTCTATGGGGACGTTCTGGGAACCTCCCATATCCAGGTCCCTGACATCATCCGATTTGTACAGTGGGACTCTATGGGGACATTCTGGGAACCTCCCATATCCAGGTCCCTGACATCATCCGATTTGTACAGTGGGACTCTATGGGGACGTTCTGGGAACCTCCCATATCCAGGTCCCTGACATCATCTGATTTGTACAGTGGGACTCTATGGGGACGTTCTGGGAACCTCCCATATCCAGGTCCCTGACATCATCTGATTTGTACAGTGGGACTCTATGGGGACGTTCTGGGAACCTCCCATATCCAGGTCCCTGACATCATCTGATTTGTACAGTGGGACTCTATGGGGACGTTCTGGGAACCTCCCATATCCAGGTCCCTGACATCATCTGATTTGTACAGTGGGACTCTATGGGGACGTTCTGGGAACCTCCCATATCCAGGTCCCTGACATCATCTGATTTGTACAGTGGGACTCTATGGGGACGTTCTGGGAACCTCCCATATCCAGGTCCCTGACATCATCTGATTTGTACAGTGGGACTCTATGGGGACGTTCTGGGAACCTCCCATATCCAGGTCCCTGACATCATCTGATTTGTACAGTGGGACTCTATGGGGACGTTCTGGGAACCTCCCATATCCAGGTCCCTGACATCATCCGATTTGTACAGTGGGACTCTATGGGGACATTCTGGGAACCTCCCATATCCAGGTCCCTGACATCATCTGATTTGTACAGTGGGACTCTATGGGGACATTCTGGGAACCTCCCATATCCAGGTCCCTGACATCATCTGATTTGTACAGTGGGACTCTATGGGGACATTCTGGGAACCTCCCATATCCAGGTCCCTGACATCATCTGATTTGTACAGTTGGACTCTATGGGGACGTTCTGGGAACCTCCCATATCCAGGTCCCTGACATCATCTGATTTTTCCAGTGGGACTCTATGGGGACGTTCTGGGAACCTCCCATATCCAGGTCCCTGACATCATCTGATTTGTACAGTGGGACTCTATGGGGACATTCTGGGAACCTCCCATATCCAGGTCCCTGACATCATCTGATTTTTCCAGTGGGACTCTATGGGGACATTCTGGGAACCTCCCATATCCAGGTCCCTGACATCATCTGATTTGTACAGTGGGACTCTATGGGGACGTTCTGGGAACCTCCCATATCCAGGTCCCTGACATCATCTGATTTGTACAGTGGGACTCTATGGGGACGTTCTGGGAACCTCCCATATCCAGGTCCCTGACATCATCTGATTTGTACAGTGGGACTCTATGGGGACGTTCTGGGAACTTCCCATATCCAGGTCCCTGACATCATCTGATTTGTACAGTGGGACTCTATGGGGACGTTCTGGGAACTTCCCATATCCAGGTCCCTGACATCATCTGATTTGTACAGTGGGACTCTATGGGGACATTCTGGGAACCTCCCATATCCAGGTCCCTGACTTCATCTGACACTTCTTTTAGGACTATGTGGGGAAAGTCAGGGGATCTGAGTTAGCTGGGACCCTGATATCATCCGATTTTTCAAGTGGGACTCTATGGGGACATTCTGGGAACCTCCCATATCCAGGTCCCTGACATCATCTGATTTGTACAGTGGGACTCTATGGGGACGTTCTGGGAACCTCCCATATCCAGGTCCCTGACATCATCCGATTTGTACAGTGGGACTCTATGGGGACATTCTGGGAACCTCCCATATCCAGGTCCCTGACATCATCCGATTTGTACAGTGGGACTCTATGGGGACGTTCTGGGAACCTCCCATATCCAGGTCCCTGACATCATCTGATTTGTACAGTGGGACTCTATGGGGACGTTCTGGGAACCTCCCATATCCAGGTCCCTGACATCATCTGATTTGTACAGTGGGACTCTATGGGGACGTTCTGGGAACCTCCCATATCCAGGTCCCTGACATCATCTGATTTGTACAGTGGTACTCTATGGGGACGTTCTGGGAACCTCCCATATCCAGGTCCCTGACATCATCTGATTTGTACAGTGGGACTCTATGGGGACGTTCTGGGAACCTCCCATATCCAGGTCCCTGACATCATCTGATTTGTACAGTGGGACTCTATGGGGACGTTCTGGGAACCTCCCATATCCAGGTCCCTGACATCATCTGATTTGTACAGTGGGACTCTATGGGGACGTTCTGGGAACCTCCCATATCCAGGTCCCTGACATCATCTGATTTGTACAGTGGGACTCTATGGGGACGTTCTGGGAACCTCCCATATCCAGGTCCCTGACATCATCCGATTTGTACAGTGGGACTCTATGGGGACGTTCTGGGAACCTCCCATATCCAGGTCCCTGACATCATCTGATTTGTACAGTGGGACTCTATGGGGACATTCTGGGAACCTCCCATATCCAGGTCCCTGACATCATCTGATTTGTACAGTGGGACTCTATGGGGACGTTCTGGGAACCTCCCATATCCAGGTCCCTGACATCATCTGATTTGTACAGTGGGACTCTATGGGGACATTCTGGGAACCTCCCATATCCAGGTCCCTGACATCATCTGACACTTCTTTTAGGACTATGTGGGGAAAGTCAGGGGATCTGGGTTAGCTGGGACCCTGATATCATCCGATTTTTCCAGTGGGACTCTTCGGGGACATTCTGGGAACCTCCCATATCCAGGTGCCTGACATCATCTGATTTGTACAGTGGGACTCTATGGGGACGTTCTGGGAACCTCCCATATCCAGGTCCCTGACATCATCTGATTTGTACAGTGGGACTCTATGGGGACGTTCTGGGAACCTCCCATATCCAGGTCCCTGACATCATCTGATTTGTACAGTGGGACTCTATGGGGACGTTCTGGGAACCTCCCATATCCAGGTCCCTGACATCATCTGATTTGTACAGTGGGACTCTATGGGGACATTCTGGGAACCTCCCATATCCAGGTCCCTGACATCATCTGATTTGTACAGTGGGACTCTATGGGGACATTCTGGGAACCTCCCATATCCAGGTCCCTGACATCATCTGATTTGTACAGTGGGACTCTATGGGGACGTTCTGGGAACCTCCCATATCCAGGTCCCTGACATCATCTGATTTTTCCAGTGGGACTCTATGGGGACGTTCTGAGAACCTCCCATATCCAGGTCCCTGACATCATCTGATTTGTACAGTGGGACTCTATGGGGACATTCTGGGAACCTCCCATATCCAGGTCCCTGACATCATCTGATTTTTCCAGTGGGACTCTATGGGGACATTCTGAGAACCTCCCATATCCAGGTCCCTGACATCATCTGATTTGTACAGTGGGACTCTATGGGGACATTCTGGGAACCTCCCATATCCAGGTCCCTGACATCATCTGATTTGTACAGTGGGACTCTATGGGGACGTTCTGGGAACCTCCCATATCCAGGTCCCTGACATCATCTGATTTTTCCAGTGGGACTCTATGGGGACATTCTGGGAACCTCCCATATCCAGGTCCCTGACATCATCTGATTTGTACAGTGGGACTCTATGGGGACATTCTGGGAACCTCCCATATCCAGGTCCCTGACATCATCTGATTTGTACAGTGGGACTCTATGGGGACATTCTTGGAACCTCCCATATCCAGGTCCCTGACATCATCTGATTTGTACAGTGGGACTCTATGGGGACGTTCTGGGAACCTCCCATATCCAGGTCCCTGACATCATCTGATTTTTCCAGTGGGACTCTATGGGGACGTTCTGGGAACCTCCCATATCCAGGTCCCTGACATCATCTGATTTGTACAGTGGGACTCTATGGGGACATTCTGGGAACCTCCCATATCCAGGTCCCTGACATCATCTGATTTTTCCAGTGGGACTCTATGGGGACATTCTGGGAACCTCCCATATCCAGGTCCCTGACATCATCTGATTTGTACAGTGGGACTCTTCGGGGACGTTCTGGGAACCTCCCATATCCAGGTCCCTGACATCATCTGATTTGTACAGTGGGACTCTATGGGGACGTTCTGGGAACCTCCCATATCCAGGTCCCTGACATCATCTGATTTGTACAGTGGGACTCTATGGGGACATTCTGGGAACCTCCCATATCCAGGTCCCTGACATCATCTGATTTGTACAGTGGGACTCTATGGGGACGTTCTGGGAACCTCCCATATCCAGGTCCCTGACATCATCTGATTTGTACAGTGGGACTCTATGGGGACGTTCTGGGAACCTCCCATATCCAGGTCCCTGACATCATCTGATTTGTACAGTGGGACTCTATGGGGACGTTCTGGGAACCTCCCATATCCAGGTCCCTGACATCATCTGATTTGTACAGTGGGACTCTATGGGGACGTTCTGGGAACCTCCCATATCCAGGTCCCTGACATCATCTGATTTGTACAGTGGGACTCTATGGGGACGTTCTGGGAACTTCCCATATCCAGGTCCCTGACATCATCTGATTTGTACAGTGGGACTCTATGGGGACATTCTGGGAACCTCCCATATCCAGGTCCCTGACTTCATCTGACACTTCTTTTAGGACTATGTGGGGAAAGTCAGGGGATCTGAGTTAGCTGGGACCCTGATATCATCCGATTTTTCAAGTGGGACTCTATGGGGACATTCTGGGAACCTCCCATATCCAGGTCCCTGACATCATCTGATTTGTACAGTGGGACTCTATGGGGACGTTCTGGGAACCTCCCATATCCAGGTCCCTGACATCATCTGATTTGTACAGTGGGACTCTATGGGGACATTCTGGGAACCTCCCATATCCAGGTCCCTGACATCATCTGATTTGTACAGTGGGACTCTATGGGGACATTCTGGGAACCTCCCATATCCAGGTCCCTGACATCATCTGATTTGTACAGTGGGACTCTATGGGGACGTTCTGGGAACCTCCCATATCCAGGTCCCTGACATCATCTGATTTGTACAGTGGGACTCTATGGGGACATTCTGGGAACCTCCCATATCCAGGTCCCTGACATCATCTGATTTGTACAGTGGGACTCTATGGGGACATTCTGGGAACCTCCCATATCCAGGTCCCTGACATCATCTGATTTGTACAGTGGGACTCTATGGGGACATTCTGGGAACCTCCCATATCCAGGTCCCTGACATCATCTGACACTTCTTTTAGGACTATGTGGGGAAAGTCAGGGGATCTGAGTTAGCTGGGACCCTGATATCATCAGATTTTTCAAGTGGGACTCTATGGGGACATTCTGGGAACCTCCCATATCCAGGTCCCTGACATCATCTGATTTGTACAGTGGGACTCTATGGGGACATTCTGGGAACCTCCCATATCCAGGTCCCTGACATCATCTGATTTGTACAGTGGGACTCTATGGGGACGTTCTGGGAACCTCCCATATCCAGGTCCCTGACATCATCTGATTTGTACAGTGGGACTCTATGGGGACGTTCTGGGAACCTCCCATATCCAGGTCCCTGACATCATCTGATTTGTACAGTGGGACTCTATGGGGACGTTCTGGGAACCTCCCATATCCAGGTCCCTGACATCATCTGATTTGTACAGTGGGACTCTATGGGGACGTTCTGGGAACTTCCCATATCCAGGTCCCTGACATCATCTGATTTGTACAGTGGGACTCTATGGGGACGTTCTGGGAACCTCCCATATCCAGGTCCCTGACATCATCTGATTTTTCCAGTGGGACTCTATGGGGACGTTCTGGGAACCTCCCATATCCAGGTCCCTGACATCATCTGATTTGTACAGTGGGACTCTATGGGGACATTCTGGGAACCTCCCATATCCAGGTCCCTGACATCATCTGATTTTTCCAGTGGGACTCTATGGGGACATTCTGAGAACCTCCCATATCCAGGTCCCTGACATCATCTGATTTGTACAGTGGGACTCTATGGGGACATTCTGGGAACCTCCCATATCCAGGTCCCTGACATCATCTGATTTGTACAGTGGGACTCTATGGGGACGTTCTGGGAACCTCCCATATCCAGGTCCCTGACATCATCTGATTTTTCCAGTGGGACTCTATGGGGACATTCTGGGAACCTCCCATATCCAGGTCCCTGACATCATCTGATTTGTACAGTGGACTCTATGGGGACATTCTGGGAACCTCCCATATCCAGGTCCCTGACATCATCTGATTTGTACAGTGGGACTCTATGGGGACGTTCTGGGAACCTCCCATATCCAGGTCCCTGACATCATCTGATTTGTACAGTGGGACTCTATGGGGACGTTCTGGGAACCTCCCATATCCAGGTCCCTGACATCATCTGATTTTTCCAGTGGGACTCTATGGGGACGTTCTGGGAACCTCCCATATCCAGGTTCCTGACATCATCTGATTTGTACAGTGGGACTCTATGGGGACATTCTGGGAACCTCCCATATCCAGGTCCCTGACATCATCTGATTTTTCCAGTGGGACTCTATGGGGACATTCTGGGAACCTCCCATATCCAGGTCCCTGACATCATCTGATTTGTACAGTGGGACTCTTCGGGGACGTTCTGGGAACCTCCCATATCCAGGTCCCTGACATCATCTGATTTGTACAGTGGGACTCTATGGGGACGTTCTGGGAACCTCCCATATCCAGGTCCCTGACATCATCTGATTTTTCCAGTGGGACTCTATGGGGACGTTCTGGGAACCTCCCATATCCAGGTCCCTGACATCATCTGATTTGTACAGTGGACTCTATGGGGACATTCTGGGAACCTCCCATATCCAGGTCCCTGACATCATCTGATTTTTCCAGTGGGACTCTATGGGGACATTCTGGGAACCTCCCATATCCAGGTCCCTGACATCATCTGATTTGTACAGTGGGACTCTTCGGGGACGTTCTGGGAACCTCCCATATCCAGGTCCCTGACATCATCTGATTTGTACAGTGGGACTCTATGGGGTTGTTCTGGGAACCTCCCATATCCAGGTCCCTGACATCATCTGATTTGTACAGTGGGACTCTATGGGGACATTCTGGGAACCTCCCATATCCAGGTCCCTGACATCATCTGATTTGTACAGTGGGACTCTATGGGGACGTTCTGGGAACCTCCCATATCCAGGTCCCTGACATCATCTGATTTGTACAGTGGGACTCTATGGGGACATTCTGGGAACCTCCCATATCCAGGTCCCTGACATCATCTGATTTGTACAGTGGGACTCTATGGGGACATTCTGGGAACCTCCCATATCCAGGTCCCTGACATCATCTGATTTGTACAGTGGGACTCTATGGGGACGTTCTGGGAACCTCCCATATCCAGGTCCCTGACATCATCTGATTTGTACAGTGGGACTCTATGGGGACGTTCTGGGAACCTCCCATATCCAGGTCCCTGACATCATCTGATTTGTACAGTGGGACTCTATGGGGACGTTCTGGGAACCTCCCATATCCAGGTCCCTGACATCATCTGATTTGTACAGTGGGACTCTATGGGGACGTTCTGGGAACTTCCCATATCCAGTCCCTGACATCATCTGATTTGTACAGTGGGACTCTATGGGGACATTCTGGGAACCTCCCATATCCATGTCCCTGACTTCATCTGACACTTCTTTTAGGACTATGTGGGGAAAGTCAGGGGATCTGAGTTAGCTGGGACCCTGATATCATCCGATTTTTCAAGTGGGACTCTATGGGGACATTCTGGGAACCTCCCATATCCAGGTCCTGACATCATCTGATTTGTACAGTGGGACTCTATGGGGACGTTCTGGGAACCTCCCATATCCAGGTCCCTGACATCATCTGATTTGTACAGTGGGACTCTATGGGGACATTCTGGGAACCTCCCATATCCAGGTCCCTGACATCATCTGATTTGTACAGTGGGACTCTATGGGGACGTTCTGGGAACCTCCCATATCCAGGTCCCTGACATCATCTGATTTGTACAGTGGGACTCTATGGGGACGTTCTGGGAACCTCCCATATCCAGGTCCCTGACATCATCTGATTTGTACAGTGGGACTCTATGGGGACATTCTGGGAACCTCCCATATCCAGGTCCCTGACATCATCTGATTTGTACAGTGGGACTCTATGGGGACATTCTGGGAACCTCCCATATCCAGGTCCCTGACATCATCTGATTTGTACAGTGGGACTCTATGGGGACATTCTGGGAACCTCCCATATCCAGGTCCCTGACATCATCTGACACTTCTTTTAGGACTATGTGGGGAAAGTCAGGGATCTGAGTTAGCTGGGACCCTGATATCATCCGATTTTTCCAGTGGGACTCTATGGGGACATTCTGGGAACCTCCCATATCCAGGTCCCTGACATCATCTGATTTGTACAGTGGGACTCTATGGGGACGTTCTGGGAACCTCCCATATCCAGGTCCCTGACATCATCCGATTTGTACAGTGGGACTCTATGGGGACATTCTGGGAACCTCCCATATCCAGGTCCCTGACATCATCCGATTTGTACAGTGGGACTCTATGGGGACGTTCTGGGAACCTCCCATATCCAGGTCCCTGACATCATCCGATTTGTACAGTGGACTCTATGGGGACGTTCTGGGAACCTCCCATATCCAGGTCCCTGACATCATCCGATTTGTACAGTGGGACTCTATGGGGACGTTCTGGGAACCTCCCATATCCAGGTCCATGACATCATCTGATTTGTACAGTGGGACTCTATGGGGACGTTCTGGGAACCTCCCATATCCAGGTCCCTGACATCATCTGATTTGTACAGTGGGACTCTATGGGGACGTTCTGGGAACCTCCCATATCCAGGTCCCTGACATCATCTGATTTGTACAGTGGGACTCTATGGGGACGTTCTGGGAACCTCCCATATCCAGGTCCCTGACATCATCTGATTTGTACAGTGGGACTCTATGGGGACGTTCTGGGAACCTCCCATATCCAGGTCCCTGACATCATCTGATTTGTACAGTGGGACTCTATGGGGACGTTCTGGGAACCTCCCATATCCAGGTCCCTGACATCATCTGATTTGTACAGTGGGACTCTATGGGGACATTCTGGGAACCTCCCATATCCAGGTCCCTGACATCATCTGATCTGTACAGTGGGACTCTATGGGGACATTCTGGGAACCTCCCATATCCAGGTCCCTGACATCATCTGATTTGTACAGTGGGACTCTATGGGGACGTTCTGGGAACCTCCCATATCCAGGTCCCTGACATCATCTGATTTGTACAGTGGGACTCTATGGGGACGTTCTGGGAACCTCCCATATCCAGGTCCCTGACATCATCTGATTTGTACAGTGGGACTCTATGGGGACGTTCTGGGAACCTCCCATATCCAGGTCCCTGACATCATCTGATTTGTACAGTGGGACTCTATGGGGACATTCTGGGAACCTCCCATATCCAGGTCCCTGACATCATCTGATTTTTCCAGTGGGACTCTATGGGGACATTCTGAGAACCTCCCATATCCAGGTCCCTGACATCATCTGATTTGTACAGTGGGACTCTATGGGGACATTCTGGGAACCTCCCATATCCAGGTCCCTGACATCATCTGATTTGTACAGTGGGACTCTATGGGGACGTTCTGGGAACCTCCCATATCCAGGTCCCTGACATCATCTGATTTTTCCAGTGGGACTCTATGGGGACATTCTGGGAACCTCCCATATCCAGGTCCCTGACATCATCTGATTTGTACAGTGGGACTCTATGGGGACATTCTGGGAACCTCCCATATCCAGGTCCCTGACATCATCTGATTTGTACAGTGGGACTCTATGGGGACATTCTTGGAACCTCCCATATCCAGGTCCCTGACATCATCTGATTTGTACAGTGGGACTCTATGGGGACGTTCTGGGAACCTCCCATATCCAGGTCCCTGACATCATCTGATTTTTCCAGTGGGACTCTATGGGGACGTTCTGGGAACCTCCCATATCCAGGTCCCTGACATCATCTGATTTGTACAGTGGGACTCTATGGGGACATTCTGGGAATCTCCCATATCCAGGTCCCTGACATCATCTGATTTTTCCAGTGGGACTCTATGGGGACATTCTGGGAACCTCCCATATCCAGGTCCCTGACATCATCTGATTTGTACAGTGGGACTCTTCGGGGACGTTCTGGGAACCTCCCATATCCAGGTCCCTGACATCATCTGATTTGTACAGTGGGACTCTATGGGGACGTTCTGGGAACCTCCCATATCCAGGTCCCTGACATCATCTGATTTGTACAGTGGGACTCTATGGGGACGTTCTGGGAACCTCCCATATCCAGGTCCCTGACATCATCTGATTTGTACAGTGGGACTCTATGGGGACATTCTGGGAACCTCCCATATCCAGGTCCCTGACATCATCTGATTTGTACAGTGGGACTCTATGGGGACATTCTGGGAACCTCCCATATCCAGGTCCCTGACATCATCTGATTTGTACAGTGGGACTCTATGGGGACGTTCTGGGAACCTCCCATATCCAGGTCCCTGACATCATCTGATTTGTACAGTGGGACTCTATGGGGACGTTCTGGGAACCTCCCATATCCATGTCCCTGACATCATCTGATTTGTACAGTGGGACTCTATGGGGACATTCTGGGAACCTCCCATATCCAGGTCCCTGACATCATCTGATTTGTACAGTGGGACTCTATGGGGACATTCTGGGAACCTCCCATATCCAGGTCCCTGACTTCATCTGACACTTCTTTTAGGACTATGTGGGGAAAGTCAGGGGATCTGAGTTAGCTGGGACCCTGATATCATCCGATTTTTCAAGTGGGACTCTATGGGGACATTCTGGGAACCTCCCATATCCAGGTCCCTGACATCATCTGATTTGTACAGTGGGACTCTATGGGGACGTTCTGGGAACCTCCCATATCCAGGTCCCTGACATCATCTGATTTGTACAGTGGGACTCTATGGGGACATTCTGGGAACCTCCCATATCCAGGTCCCTGACATCATCTGATTTGTACAGTGGGACTCTATGGGGACATTCTGGGAACCTCCCATATCCAGGTCCCTGACATCATCTGATTTGTACAGTGGGACTCTATGGGGACGTTCTGGGAACCTCCCATATCCAGGTCCCTGACATCATCTGATTTGTACAGTGGGACTCTATGGGGACATTCTGGGAACCTCCCATATCCAGGTCCCTGACATCATCTGATTTTTACAGTGGGACTCTATGGGGACATTCTGGGAACCTCCCATATCCAGGTCCCTGACATCATCTGATTTGTACAGTGGGACTCTATGGGGACATTCTGGGAACCTCCCATATCCAGGTCCCTGACATCATCTGACACTTCTTTTAGGACTATGTGGGGAAAGTCAGGGGATCTGAGTTAGCTGGGACCCTGATATCATCCGATTTTTCCAGTGGGACTCTATGGGGACATTCTGGGAACCTCCCATATCCAGGTCCCTGACATCATCTGATTTGTACAGTGGGACTCTATGGGGACGTTCTGGGAACCTCCCATATCCAGGTCCCTGATATCATCTGATTTGTACAGTGGGACTCTTCGGGGACATTCTGGGAACCTCCCATATCCAGGTCCCTGACATCATCTGATTTGTACAGTGGGACTCTATGGGGACGTTCTGGGAACCTCCCATATCCAGGTCCCTGACATCATCTGATTTGTACAGTGGGACTCTATGGGGACATTCTGGGAACCTCCCATATCCAGGTCCCTGACATCATCTGATTTGTACAGTGGGACTCTATGGGGACGTTCTGGGAACCTCCCATATCCAGGTCCCTGACATCATCTGATTTGTACAGTGGGACTCTATGGGGACATTCTGGGAACCTCCCATATCCAGGTCCCTGACATCATCTGATTTGTACAGTGGGACTCTATGGGGACATTCTGGGAACCTCCCATATCCAGGTCCCTGACATCATCTGATTTGTACAGTGGGACTCTATGGGGACATTCTGGGAACCTCCCATATCCAGGTCCCTGACATCATCTGATTTGTACAGTGGGACTCTATGGGGACGTTCTGGGAACCTCCCATATCCAGGTCCCTGACATCATCTGATTTGTACAGTGGGACTCTATGGGGACGTTCTGGGAACCTCCCATATCCAGGTCCCTGACATCATCTGATTTGTACAGTGGGACTCTATGGGGACGTTCTGGGAACCTCCCATATCCAGGTCCCTGACATCATCTGATTTGTACAGTGGGACTCTATGGGGACGTTCTGGGAACCTCCCATATCCAGGTCCCTGACATCATCTGATTTGTATAGTGGGACTCTATGGGGACATTCTGGGAACCTCCCATATCCAGGTCCCTGACATCATCTGATTTGTACAGTGGGACTCTATGGGGACATTCTGGGAACCTCCCATATCCAGGTCCCTGACATCATCTGATTTGTACAGTGGGACTCTATGGGGACGTTCTGGGAACCTCCCATATCCAGGTCCCTGACATCATCTGATTTGTACAGTGGGACTCTATGGGGACGTTCTGGGAACCTCCCATATCCAGGTCCCTGACATCATCTGATTTGTACAGTGGGACTCTATGGGGACATTCTGGGAACCTCCCATATCCAGGTCCCTGACATCATCTGATTTGTACAGTGGGACTCTATGGGGACATTCTGGGAACCTCCCATATCCAGGTCCCTGACATCATCTGATTTGTACAGTGGGACTCTATGGGGACATTCTGGGAACCTCCCATATCCAGGTCCCTGACATCATCTGATTTGTACAGTGGGACTCTATGGGGACATTCTGGGAACCTCCCATATCCAGGTCCCTGACATCATATGATTTTTCCAGTGGGACTCTATGGGGACATTCTGGGAACCTCCCATATCCAGGTCCCTGACATCATCTGACACTTCTTTTAGGACTATGTGGGGAAAGTCAGGGGATCTGAGTTAGCTGGGACCCTGATATCATCCGATTTTTCCAGTGGGACTCTATGGGGACATTCTGGGAACCTCCCATATCCAGGTCCCTGACATCATCTGATTTGTACAGTGGGACTCTATGGGGACGTTCTGGGAACTTCCCATATCCAGGTCCCTGACATCATCTGATTTGTACAGTGGGACTCTATGGGGACATTCTGGGAACCTCCCATATCCAGGTCCCTGACATCATCTGACACTTCTTTTAGGACTATGTGGGGAAAGTCAGGGGATCTGAGTTAGCTGGGACCCTGATATCATCCGATTTTTCAAGTGGGACTCTATGGGGACATTCTGGGAACCTCCCATATCCAGGTCCCTGACATCATCTGATTTGTACAGTGGGACTCTATGGGGACGTTCTGGGAACCTCCCATATCCAGGTCCCTGACATCATCTGATTTGTACAGTGGGACTCTATGGGGACATTCTGGGAACCTCCCATATCCAGGTCCCTGACATCATCTGATTTGTACAGTGGGACTCTATGGGGACATTCTGGGAACCTCCCATATCCAGGTCCCTGACATCATCTGATTTGTACAGTGGGACTCTATGGGGACATTCTGGGAACCTCCCATATCCAGGTCCCTGACATCATCTGATTTGTACAGTGGGACTCTATGGGGACATTCTGGGAACCTCCCATATCCAGGTCCCTGACATCATCTGATTTGTACAGTGGGACTCTATGGGGACGTTCTGGGAACCTCCCATATCCAGGTCCCTGACATCATCTGATTTGTACAGTGGGACTCTATGGGGACATTCTGGGAACCTCCCATATCCAGGTCCCTGACATCATCTGATTTGTACAGTGGGACTCTATGGGGACATTCTGGGAACCTCCCATATCCAGGTCCCTGACATCATCTGATTTGTACAGTGGGACTCTATGGGGACGTTCTGGGAACCTCCCATATCCAGGTCCCTGACATCATCTGATTTGTACAGTGGGACTCTATGGGGACGTTCTGGGAACCTCCCATATCCAGGTCCCTGACATCATCTGATTTGTACAGTGGGACTCTATGGGGACGTTCTGGGACCCTCCCATATCCAGGTCCCTGACATCATCTGATTTGTACAGTGGGACTCTATGGGGACGTTCTGGGAACCTCCCATATCCAGGTCCCTGACATCATCTGATTTGTACAGTGGGACTCTATGGGGACGTTCTGGGAACCTCCCATATCCAGGTCCCTGACATCATCTGATTTGTACAGTGGGACTCTATGGGGACGTTCTGGGAACCTCCCATATCCAGGTCCCTGACATCATCTGATTTGTACAGTGGGACTCTATGGGGACGTTCTGGGAACCTCCCATATCCAGGTCCCTGACATCATCTGATTTGTACAGTGGGACTCTATGGGGACATTCTGGGAACCTCCCATATCCAGGTCCCTGACATCATCTGATTTTTCCAGTGGGACTCTATGGGGACATTCTGAGAACCTCCCATATCCAGGTCCCTGACATCATCTGATTTGTACAGTGGGACTCTATGGGGACGTTCTGGGAACCTCCCATATCCAGGTCCCTGACATCATCTGATTTTTCCAGTGGGACTCTATGGGGACATTCTGGGAACCTCCCATATCCAGGTCCCTGACATCATCTGATTTGTACAGTGGGACTCTATGGGGACATTCTGGGAACCTCCCATATCCAGGTCCCTGACATCATCTGATTTGTACAGTGGGACTCTATGGGGACGTTCTGGGAACCTCCCATATCCAGGTCCCTGACATCATCTGATTTGTACAGTGGGACTCTATGGGGACGTTCTGGGAACCTCCCATATCCAGGTCCCTGACATCATCTGATTTGTACAGTGGGACTCTATGGGGACGTTCTGGGAACTTCCCATATCCAGGTCCCTGACATCATCTGATTTGTACAGTGGGACTCTATGGGGACATTCTGGGAACCTCCCATATCCAGGTCCCTGACTTCATCTGACACTTCTTTTAGGACTATGTGGGGAAAGTCAGGGGATCTGAGTTAGCTGGGACCCTGATATCATCCGATTTTTCAAGTGGGACTCTATGGGGACATTCTGGGAACCTCCCATATCCAGGTCCCTGACATCATCTGATTTGTACAGTGGGACTCTATGGGGACGTTCTGGGAACCTCCCATATCCAGGTCCCTGACATCATCTGATTTGTACAGTGGGACTCTATGGGGACATTCTGGGAACCTCCCATATCCAGGTCCCTGACATCATCTGATTTGTACAGTGGGACTCTATGGGGACATTCTGGGAACCTCCCATATCCAGGTCCCTGACATCATCTGATTTGTACAGTGGGACTCTATGGGGACGTTCTGGGAACCTCCCATATCCAGGTCCCTGATATCATCTGATTTGTACAGTGGGACTCTTCGGGGACATTCTGGGAACCTCCCATATCCAGGTCCCTGACATCATCTGATTTGTACAGTGGGACTCTATGGGGACGTTCTGGGAACCTCCCATATCCAGGTCCCTGACATCATCTGATTTGTACAGTGGGACTCTATGGGGACATTCTGGGAACCTCCCATATCCAGGTCCCTGACATCATCTGATTTGTACAGTGGGACTCTATGGGGACGTTCTGGGAACCTCCCATATCCAGGTCCCTGACATCATCTGATTTGTACAGTGGGACTCTATGGGGACATTCTGGGAACCTCCCATATCCAGGTCCCTGACATCATCTGATTTGTACAGTGGGACTCTATGGGGACATTCTGGGAACCTCCCATATCCAGGTCCCCGACATCATCTGATTTGTACAGTGGGACTCTATGGGGACATTCTGGGAACCTCCCATATCCAGGTCCCTGACATCATCTGATTTGTACAGTGGGACTCTATGGGGACGTTCTGGGAACCTCCCATATCCAGGTCCCTGACATCATCTGATTTGTACAGTGGGACTCTATGGGGACGTTCTGGGAACCTCCCATATCCAGGTCCCTGACATCATCTGATTTGTACAGTGGGACTCTATGGGGACGTTCTGGGAACCTCCCATATCCAGGTCCCTGACATCATCTGATTTGTACAGTGGGACTCTATGGGGACGTTCTGGGAACCTCCCATATCCAGGTCCCTGACATCATCTGATTTGTATAGTGGGACTCTATGGGGACATTCTGGGAACCTCCCATATCCAGGTCCCTGACATCATCTGATTTGTACAGTGGGACTCTATGGGGACATTCTGGGAACCTCCCATATCCAGGTCCCTGACATCATCTGATTTGTACAGTGGGACTCTATGGGGACGTTCTGGGAACCTCCCATATCCAGGTCCCTGACATCATCTGATTTGTACAGTGGGACTCTATGGGGACGTTCTGGGAACCTCCCATATCCAGGTCCCTGACATCATCTGATTTGTACAGTGGGACTCTATGGGGACATTCTGGGAACCTCCCATATCCAGGTCCCTGACATCATCTGATTTGTACAGTGGGACTCTATGGGGACATTCTGGGAACCTCCCATATCCAGGTCCCTGACATCATCTGATTTGTACAGTGGGACTCTATGGGGACATTCTGGGAACCTCCCATATCCAGGTCCCTGACATCATCTGATTTGTACAGTGGGACTCTATGGGGACATTCTGGGAACCTCCCATATCCAGGTCCCTGACATCATATGATTTTTCCAGTGGGACTCTATGGGGACATTCTGGGAACCTCCCATATCCAGGTCCCTGACTTCATCTGACACTTCTTTTAGGACTATGTGGGGAAAGTCAGGGGATCTGAGTTAGCTGGGACCCTGATATCATCCGATTTTTCAAGTGGGACTCTATGGGGACATTCTGGGAACCTCCCATATCCAGGTCCCTGACATCATCTGATTTGTACAGTGGGACTCTATGGGGACGTTCTGGGAACCTCCCATATCCAGGTCCCTGACATCATCTGATTTGTACAGTGGGACTCTATGGGGACATTCTGGGAACCTCCCATATCCAGGTCCCTGACATCATCTGATTTGTACAGTGGGACTCTATGGGGACATTCTGGGAACCTCCCATATCCAGGTCCCTGACATCATCTGATTTGTACAGTGGGACTCTATGGGGACGTTCTGGGAACCTCCCATATCCAGGTCCCTGACATCATCTGATTTGTACAGTGGGACTCTATGGGGACATTCTGGGAACCTCCCATATCCAGGTCCCTGACATCATCTGATTTGTACAGTGGGACTCTATGGGGACGTTCTGGGAACCTCCCATATCCAGGTCCCTGACATCATCTGATTTGTACAGTGGGACTCTATGGGGACGTTCTGGGAACCTCCCATATCCAGGTCCCTGACATCATCTGATTTGTACAGTGGGACTCTATGGGGACGTTCTGGGAACCTCCCATATCCAGGTCCCTGACATCATCTGATTTGTACAGTGGGACTCTATGGGGACATTCTGGGAACCTCCCATATCCAGGTCCCTGACATCATCTGATTTGTACAGTGGGACTCTATGGGGACATTCTGGGAACCTCCCATATCCAGGTCCCTGACATCATCTGATTTGTACAGTGGGACTCTATGGGGACATTCTGGGAACCTCCCATATCCAGGTCCCTGACATCATCTGATTTGTACAGTGGGACTCTATGGGGACGTTCTGGGAACCTCCCATATCCAGGTCCCTGACATCATCTGATTTGTACAGTGGGACTCTATGGGGACATTCTGGGAACCTCCCATATCCAGGTCCCTGACATCATATGATTTTTCCAGTGGGACTCTATGGGGACATTCTGGGAACCTCCCATATCCAGGTCCCTGACATCATCTGACACTTCTTTTAGGACTATGTGGGGAAAGTCAGGGGATCTGAGTTAGCTGGGACCCTGATATCATCCGATTTTTCCAGTGGGACTCTATGGGGACATTCTGGGAACCTCCCATATCCAGGTCCCTGACATCATCTGATTTGTACAGTGGGACTCTATGGGGACATTCTGGGAACCTCCCATATCCAGGTCCCTGACATCATCTGATTTGTACAGTGGGACTCTATGGGGACGTTCTGGGAACCTCCCATATCCAGGTCCCTGACATCATCTGATTTGTACAGTGGGACTCTATGGGGACATTCTGGGAACCTCCCATATCCAGGTCCCTGACATCATCTGATTTGTACAGTGGGACTCTATGGGGACATTCTGGGAACCTCCCATATCCAGGTCCCTGACATCATCTGATTTGTACAGTGGGACTCTATGGGGACATTCTGGGAACCTCCCATATCCAGGTCCCTGACATCATCTGATTTGTACAGTGGGACTCTATGGGGACATTCTGGGAACCTCCCATATCCAGGTCCCTGACATCATATGATTTTTCCAGTGGGACTCTATGGGGACATTCTGGGAACCTCCCATATCCAGGTCCCTGACATCATCTGACACTTCTTTTAGGACTATGTGGGGAAAGTCAGGGGATCTGAGTTAGCTGGGACCCTGATATCATCCGATTTTTCCAGTGGGACTCTATGGGGACATTCTGGGAACCTCCCATATCCAGGTCCCTGACATCATCTGATTTGTACAGTGGGACTCTATGGGGACATTCTGGGAACCTCCCATATCCAGGTCCCTGACATCATCTGATTTTTCCAGTGGGACTCTATGGGGACATTCTGGGAACCTCCCATATCCAGGTCCCTGACATCATCTGATTTGTACAGTGGGACTCTATGGGGACATTCTGGGAACCTCCCATATCCAGGTCCCTGACATCATCTGACACTTCTATTAGGACTATGTGGGGAAAGTCAGGGGATCTGAGTTAGCTGGGACCCTGATATCATCCGATTTTTTCCAGTAGGATGGTACAGAATAGGGACATTCTGGTAACCTCGTATAGCTGGGTCCCTGACGTTATCTGACACTTCTGGTAGGACTATATGGGGACAAATGGGGATCTCGGTTAGCTTGGCCCCTGACATCATCTGATTTGTACAGTGGAACTGTATGGAGACATTCTGGGAACCTCCCATATCCAGGTCCCTGACATCATCTGACACTTCCAATAGGATTATGTGGGGACAAACATGGATCTCAGTTAGCTGGTCCCCTGACATCATCTGATATTTCCAGTAGGACAGTGAAGGGACATTCTAGGTATCTTGGTTAGCTGGGCCCCCAATGTCATCTGATACTTCCAGTATAACTATGTAGGGACATCCTAGGTATCTTGGTTAGCTGGGCCCCCGATGTCATCTGACACTTCCAGTAGGACTGTGAGGGAACATTCTAGGTGTCTTGATTAGCTGGGCCCCTGACATCATCTGATACTTCCAGTAGGACTGTGAGGGGACATTCTAGGTATCTTGGTTAGCTGGGCCCCCAATGTCATCTGATACTTCCAGTATGACTATGTAGGGACATCCTAGGTATCTTGGTTAGCTGGGCCCCCGATGTCATCTGGCACTTACAGTAGGACTATGTAGGGACATTCTAGGTATCTTGCTTAGCTAGGCCCCTGGCATAATTTGATGCTTCCAGTAGAACTATGTGGGGACATTCGAGGTATCTTGGTTAGCTGGGCCCCTGACATCATCTGACACTTCCAGTAGGACTGTGAGGGAACATTCTAGGTATCTTGATTAGGTGGGCCCCTGACATCATCTTATACTTCCAGTAGGACTGTGAGGGGACATTCTAGGTATCTTGGTTAGCTGGGACCCTGTCATCATCCAATGTTTCCAGTAGGGCTGTGAGTTGACATTCTAGGTATCTTGGTAAGTTGGGCCCCTGCCATCATTTTGGTGTTTTCAGTTAGACTGTGAGGGGATATTCTAGGTATCTTGGTAAGTTGGGCCCCTGACATCATCTAGTGTTTCCACTAGGACTGTGAGGAGACATTCTAAGTATCTTGGTAAGTTGGGCCCCTGGCATCATTTTGGTGTTTTCAGATAGACTGTGAGGGGACATTCTAGGTATCTTGGTAAGTTGGGCCCCTGACATCGTCTGGTGTTTCCAGTAGGACTGTGAGGGGACATTCTAGGTATCTTGGTAAGTTGGGCCCCTGACATCGTCTGGTGTTTCCAGTAGGACTGTGAGGGGACATTCTAGGTATATTGGTAAGTTGGGCCCCTGACATCGTCTGGTGTTTCCAGTAGGACTGTGAGGAGACATTCTAGGTATCTTGGTAAGTTGGGCCCCTGACATCGTCTGGTGTTTCCAGTAGGACTGTGAGGAGACATTCTAGGTATCTTGGTAAGTTGGGCCCCTGACATCGTCTGGTGTTTCCAGTAGGACTGTGAGGAGACATTCTAGGTATATTGGTAAGTTGGGCCCCTGACATCGTCTGGTGTTTCCAGTAGGACTGTGAGGGGACATTCTAGGTATCTTGGTAAGTTTGGCCCCTGACATCGTCTGGTGTTTCCAGTAGGACTGTGAGGGGACATTCTAGGGAATATTTATTTCATGGAATGGTTTATCTTCCAGCACTGGATGTGTTTGGTTTGGCGGGATTGTCATGGAGGGTAATGATGTCAGAGCTGGTGAGCCGGCTGAGGCCGCAGATCATGGGAACAATCTGATAAGAAGGGACTTTGTTCTTGGTTGTCTCCTGATGTTCTTCATGAGTGACACTCCCAATAAGGGTGATGGTGATTCGCCAATCCGTCTCCATATGGAAATGATGAGGAATGGTTGATGTTCTTACTTCACAAACCCCTCACAGACCTAAATCCCCCCAAATTTCCCCCTCATCCCCTAGAGCCAGTCAGATCAGAAATATAGCACGACTCCTTCAAAAACGAGGTCTTGTATAGACTCGGAAAAATGAAATCCTGGGGGGGGGGGGGATTTCCCTGTGACAGCAGGACAAGAGGCGAGGAGAGCGGTTGTCACTGGGACAAGAAGTCAGGCATTCTATCCCTCCCCATAATGTGTTACAGTCCGTGTCCTCGGGGGGAGAAACCTACCGTCATTTCCTGTACCAACCTATTGGGTCTACAATGACACAGACAGTTCAATAAAAACCTGGCAGGGGTTCTGTGCCTACAAAATCAGTTAAGTATTGCGGTTGAGTGGTTCCTCATCTTGATCCTGTATTGTGGTTGGGTGGATCCTCACCTTGATTCTGTATTGTGGTTGGATGAATCCTCACCTTGGTCTGGTATTCTGGTTGGGTGGGTCCTCACCTTGGTCCTGTATTGTGGTTGGGTGGATCCTCACCTTGATTCTGTATTGTGGTTGGATGAATCCTCACCTTGGTCTGGTATTCTGGTTGGGTGGGTCCTCACCTTGGTCCTGTATTGTGGTTGGGTGGATCCTCACCTTGATTCTGTATTGTGGTTGGATGAATCCTCACCTTGATTCTGTATTGTGGTTGGATGAATCCTCACCTTGGTCTGGTATTCTGGTTGGGTGGGTCCTCACCTAGGTCCTGTATTGTGGTTGGGTGGATCCTCACCTTGATCCTGTATTGTGGTTGGATGAATCCTCACCTTGGTCTGGTATTCTGGTTGGGTGGGTCCTCACCTTGATCCTGTATTGTGGTTGGGTGGATCCTCACCTTGGTCCCGTGTTGTGGTCGGGTGGGTCTCCATCTCAGTCCAGTATTGTGGTTGGGTGGCCCCTCACCTCGATTCTGTATTGGTTGGGTAAGTACTCACCCTAGTCTCATATTGTGGTTGGTCAGGGCCTCACCTCGACCCTGTATTGTGGCTGGATGGATCCTCATCTTGATCCTGTATTATGGTTGGGTGGATCCTCACCTTGATTCTGTATTGTGGTTGGGTGGATCCTCACCTTGATTCTGTATTGTGGTTGGATGAATCCTCACCTTGGTCTGGTATTCTGGTTGGGTGGGTCCTCACCTTGGTCCTGTATTGTGGTTAGGTGGGTCCTCACCTCAGTCCAGTATTGTTGGATGGGTTTTCACCTTTGTCCCATGTTGTGGTCAGGTGGGTCTCCATCTCAGTCCAGTATTGTGGTTGGGTGGTCTCTTACCTTGATTCTGTATTGGTTGGGTAAGTTCTCACCCCAGTCTTATATTGTGGTTGGGTAGGGCCTCACCTTGACCCTGTATTGTGGCTGGATGGATCCTCATCATGGTCCTGTATTGTGGTTGGGTGGAACTTCACCATGGCCCTGTATTGTGGTGGGGTGGATCCTCACCTTGGTCCCATATTGTAGTGGGTTGGAGCCTCACCTTGGTCTCATATTGTGGGTGAGTCCTCACCTCAGTCCAGTATTGTGGTTAAGTGTGTGTCCTCACCTTGGTCCTGTGTTGATGTTGGGTGGGTCTTCACCCCAGTCCAGTATTGCGGTTGGGTAGATCCTCACCTCAATCCTGTAATGTGGTTGAGCAGGCCTCACCTTTGCCCCATATTGTTGTTGGGTGGATCCTGACCTTGGCCTTTTATTGTGGTGGGGTGAATTCTCACTTTGATCCTCTTTTGTAGTTGGGTGGGTCCTCACCCCGATACTGTATTGTGGTGGGGTAGAGCCTCACCACAACTCTGTATTATGGTTGGGTGGGTCCTCACCTCGATTCCCATATGGTTGTTGGGTAGTTCCTCACCTCAGTCCTGTTTGCTCTCATATTGAAGTTTCTCCTCTTCTGTGTGTTTCTCTGTTTTTTCATTTTCTTTCTGTTTTCTGGTTCTCTGTACAAATTACTGTCTGTTTCTGTCTCACCCTTTGCAGCATCTCTTTGGGTCTATCTTCTCCTCTTCAGGGTCCCTGAACCTTCTCTCAGGTATTGCAGAGGTCTCATATTATTGGACATGTCTATTGTGTTTATGGTAACCAATCCCACCAATCTTTCTCAATAAGCCTCTAACATCTGACTTTTCCACACCTTCTTCAGGCCAAGCGGACTCAGAGAAAGTGAAGCAACTAGAGGACAAGGTGCAGCGCCTAACCAAGGAGCTCCAGACACTGCAATCTACACTACAAGGAATGAATGAGAAATTCCAGTCCGAAATTCGGCTGACCGTTGAGAACGTTTTAAATGGCAAACAGCCAGCAGACTCAGAACCAGGTCAGTCGGACATGTCCGAGAAACTGAACGACATTCAGACTCTTCTAACAAACCTGGACAAAAAGGTTAAAGACCATGACCAAGAGCTGGGCAACCTCAACAATGCAAACAACAAGCCCCATGGTGGCCCAGAAATTGTAGTGGGCCAAAAATTGACAGACCTGAAGGGAGACATCCTACAGGAGGTAGAGAAGAGGATGCAGCAATCTTGTTCGGCTTGTCTTGCAGGAGTGGACGGCTTCCGAAACCAGCAGAATGAGGACAGAGATCGCATTCGGGGATTAGAGAAATTCATCAATTCAGTGGACCAGCGTAACAGGGACATTGTGCAGAACATTCAGTCACGTATGGTGGAGCTCACTGCACGTGTGCCCAAGGATTGCTGCTCAGAAGTCGCTGATCTGCGCAGAAGAGTAATCGAGGCCGAGAAGAAATCCGACACCTTATCTGGCTCCGTTGTTGCTCTGACAGTGCGCCTGGACAGTGAATTAGGTGAAAATAGCAATGGTGCCATCAACAAAGTGGACAACCGTCTGTCAGATATTGAAGGCAGAATGAATACTACAAAACACACTCTGGAGGAACATTACTACCACTATCGTGATGAGATGCAGAACTTCTTCCAAGACGAGATCAAGAAACTGAGAGATGAACTCAAAAATCGCATCAATGGCAATGACCTCAAAATTACCCTTCTCCTAACGGAGCTTGGGAACAGCTCTGGATTCCGAGACCTGATGGACCAAAAGATAATGGGCCTATCTGATGACCTTGACTCTCTCAGGGATCAGGTGGAAAAGAACGAAGACCAACTTAATAAAGTCGTTATAGATTTGGACGGTCTGAGAAACCAGGTGACGGACACCATGGACAGTTGTACCAATCAATGCAACGGTCATGGTTCAGACATGACAAAATTATATGAAGATTTAGACAAGAGGATGAAAGATAATGAAGATGAGATCCACAATGTCCACTCTGATGTAAACAACCTCAGAATATCTGGAAACTCAATGCAGGATACATTGATGGACCTGGATGGTGAGATGACAAATGTAAAAACGGTTGTGGATTCCAATGAAGAGACCTTCCGCAAGTCATTGTCTGATATCAAAGATGCGCAGGATAGATTTACATCCACCATCTTATCTGACCTGGATAGGTTCGATCTGAACATTGCTCAGTACCAGAATGACACCAATGGAAAAATATTGGATATGGAAAATGATATTAAATCCTTAAGGAAGATGATTGAGTTTGACTACAAGAGCTGTGGTCAAGTGTGCTCCAACCTGCAGGAGGAGGTGGGCAAATTAAAGGAGCAGGTAGGTGAGTGTACAGATACTTGCCAGTTTTTGAAGAAACCTGAGGATGAAACTGGCTCCAACAAACGTCTTGATGGTTTTGAGGTCTTTGGTGGAAGTAATACAGACCTGAAGGACCTACAAGGAGAAGTGTCCAACATTATTGTGACCTTCACTTCCCTGAATGACAGCGTCAAAGATCTCCAGGAGAGCATCGGACAACAGCAGACTGACATCCACGATCTGGCAACCACCAAACACAAGCTCATTTCTGAGATCAATAAAATCCAGGAGGAGTTGACGGAACATATTAAGGATAATGTGGAAAAGTTTGATGTGTTCCAAAAAGAGATCAGCAGATATGGAAGTACAGTGGTGGAGGAAACACGGGAGTGCAGAAGGTCTTCCAGTGGCTTGGAAGAAAGAGTTTCCAAGCTGGAGAGCATCTGTGTTAAGCTGGATTCCGTCTCTGGGAGCCTACACAAGATAAAGGAGAACCTGAACAAACACGTGTCGAGCCTGTGGAACTGTGTGCATGAGGTGAACAGTACCATCCAAACTCACAGCGCCTGGTTCGATAAACTTCATAACAGCCAACTCAATGGAATCAACCGTAGAATTAACAGCCTGAACACCTCCATGATTCTTCTGTCTTCTGAGTGGCAGAACTTCACTCTTCAGGACTTCATGGGTAAGCCCAGCACTAACCCAGGGGAAGGTGATCTACAGATGGGCCTAGGCCTAAGGCTATGTGTTCTACAGAGGGGTTCAGGCCTGGAGAGGGTGTTCTATAGAGGGGCTGAGGTCTGAGTAGAGTGTTCTACAGTGCGGCCTAAGCCTAGGGAGTGTGTTCTACAGGCAAGCCGAAGCCTGGGTAGGGTGTGATATAGAGGGCCAAGGTCTGGGGAGGGTGTTCTACATAGGGGCCCAAGCCTGGGGAGGGTGTTATACAGAGGCGTCCAAGCCTGGAGCGGTGGGCTGTTCTACAGAGGAGCCCAAGCCCGGGTAGGATGCTATATAAAGGGGCAAAGGCCTGAGGAGGGTGTTCTATGGAGGGCCCCAGGCCTAGGACTATGTGTTCTACAGAGGGGCCAAGGCCTAGGGAATGTGTTCTACAGAGGGGCCCAAGCCTGGAGAGTGTGTTCTATAGAGGGTCTGAGGTTTGGGTAGGGTGTTCTACAGAGGGGCTTAAGCCTAGGGAGTGTGTTTTACAGGGGGGGCCAAAGCCTGGGTAGGATGTTATATTGAAGGGCAGAGGTTTGGGGAGGGTGTTCTACAGAGGGGCCCAAGCCTGGAGAGGATGTTCTATAGAGAGGCTCAAGCCTTTGGAAGGGTGTTCTACAGAGGGGCCGAGGTCAGGGGAGGGTGTTCTATGGAGGGGACCAAGCCTAGGGAGTGTGTACTACAGGAGGGCCCAAGCTTGGGTAGGATGTTATATAAAGAGGCAGAGGTCTGGAGAAGGTGTTTTACAGAGGGACCCAAGCCTGGGGAGGGTGTTCTATGGAGGAATCCAAGCCTAGGGAGTAAGTGTGCTTTCCTACAGAGGGGCCCAAGCCTGGGGAGGGTGTTCTACAAAGGGAACCAGGCCTAGGGAGTGTCTTCTACAGAGTGGCCCAAGCCTGGAGAGGGGTGTTCAATAGAAGAGCTAAGGTCTGGGTAGAATGTTCTACAGAGATGCCCAGGCCTACAGAAGGTGGTCTATAGAGGGGACCCAGGCCTAAGGCATGTGTTCTACAGAGGGGCCCAACTCTGGAGAGGTTATTCTATAGAGTGGCTGAGGTCTGCGTAGGCTGTTGTACAGAGGGGCTGAAGCCTAGGGAGTGTGTTCTACAGGGAACCCCAAGCCTGGAGAGGGTGTTTTATAGAGGGGCCAAGGTCTACGTAGGGTGTTCTACAGAATGGCTCAAGGCTAGGGAATGTGTTCTACAGAGGGGAGCAAGTCTAGGGAGGGTGCTCTACGGAGGGGCCAAGGTCAAGGGAGGGTGTTCTACAGAGGGACCCGAGCCTGGGGAAGGTGTTCTATAGAGGGGTTGAGGTCTGGGGAGGATGTTCTATAGAGGGGCCCAAGCCTGGGGTGGGTGTTTTACAGAGGGGCCCAGGCCTAGGAAGTGTGTTCTACAGAGGGGGCCCAAGCTTGGAGTAGGTGTGCTGTCCTATAGAGGGGCCAAGGTAAGGGGAGTGTGTTCTATGGAGGGACCCAAGCCTGGGGAAGGTGTTCTATAGAGGGGTTGAGGTCTGGGGAGGATGTTCTATAGAGGGACCCAAGCCTGGGGAGGGTGTTCTACAGAGGGGCCCAGGCCTGGGGCAGGTGTTTTACAGAGGGGCCCAGGCCTAGGAAGTGTGTTCTACAGAGGGGGCCCAAGCTTGGAGTAGGTGCGTTGTCCTATAGAGGGGCCGAGGTAAGGGGAGTGTGTTCTATGGAGGGACCCAAGCCTGGGGAGGGTGTTCTACAGAGGGGCCCAGGCCTGGGGCAGGTGTTTTACAGAGGGGCCCAGGCCTAGGAAGTGTGTTCTACAGAGGGGGCCCAAGCTTGGAGTAGGTGCGTTGTCCTATAGAGGGGCCGAGGTAAGGAGAATGTGTTCTATGGAGGGACCCAAGCCTGGGGAGGGTGTTCTATAGAGGGGTTGAGGTCTGGGGAGGATGTTCTATAGAGGGGCCCAAGCCTGGGGTAGGTGTTTTACAGAGGGGCCCAGGCCTAGGAAGTGTGTTCTACAGAGGGGGCCCAAGCTTGGAGTAGGTGCGTTGTCCTATAGAGGGGCCGAGGTAAGGAGAATGTGTTCTATGGAGGGACCCAAGCCTGGGGAGGGTGTTCTATAGAGGGGTTGAGGTCTGGGGAGGATGTTCTATAGAGGGGCCCAAGCCTGGGGTAGGTGTTTTACAGAGGGGCCCAGGCCTAGGAAGTATGTTCTACAGAGGGGGCCCAAGCTTGGAGTAGGTGTGCTGTCCTATAGAGGGGCCAAGGTAAGGGGAGTGTGTTCTATGGAGGGACCCAAGCCTGGGGAAGGTGTTCTATAGAGGGGTTGAGGTCTGGGGAGGATGTTCTATGGAGGGACCCAAGCCTGGGGAGGATGTTCTATGGAGGGACCCAAGCCTGGGGAGGGTGTTCTACAGAGGGGCCCAGGCCTCGGGCAGGTGTTTTACAGAGGGGCCCAGGCCTAGGAAGTGTGTTCTACAGAGGGGGGCCAAGCTTGGAGTAGGTGTGCTGTCCTATAGAGGGGCCGAGGTAAGGGGAGTGTGTTCTATGGAGGGACCCAAGCCTGGGGAAGGTGTTCTATAGAGGGGTTGAGGTCTGGGGAGGATGTTCTATGGAGGGAGCCAAGCCTGGGGAGGGTGTTCTACAGAGGGGCCCAGGCCTCGGGCAGGTGTTTTACAGAGGGGCCCAGGCCTAGGAAGTGTGTTCTACAGAGGGGGGCCAAGCTTGGAGTAGGTGTGCTGTCCTATAGAGGGGACAAGGTAAGGGGTGGGCATTCTATGGAGGGACCCAAGCCTGGGGAGGGTGTTCTACAGAGGGGCCCAAGCCTGGGGTGGGTGTTTTGCAGAGGGGCCCAGGCCTAGGAAGTGTGTTCTACAGAGGGGACCCAAGCTTGGAGTAGGTGTGCTGTCCTATAGAGGGGCCGAGGTAAGGGGAGTGTGTTCTATGGAGGGACCCAAGCCTGGGGAGGGTGTTCTATAGAGGAGCCCAGGTCTTGGGTGTTCTACAGAACAGGCCCGGGGAGGGTGTCCTAGCCTGGATTGCTGTATGCAGGTTTTTTCCTTTGGGAAAGCAAGGGATTTTCCTGGAGGTACGTGACCCTGGAATGGGACCCAAGGAGGAGAACTGTATTGGTAAGGGGGGAGGTGCATTGAGATTGAGGACAAACTTTGGTACATCCCAGAGTGAAGATTGGACCCAGATAGTGATAATCCACAACAAAGACTTGGATAGAACGTTATAGGATCAGGAAATATCTATGGGGTTAGACATCTACTGTGCCCAACTGCACCTCTAAAGGGCCCATCCATCTAAAGCTGAAACCTCTGTTGGGTTTAGCAGTGGTGAGATCTCTGCTTTCGGGTTCAGAGGTCTGCAAGTCAGCCGTTACAAGGGGCTCCCACCACCTCTGTACGGTATTTTTTATTATAGGGAAAATCCAAAGGTTGGTTGGAAAACCAAATGTCTGAGGTTGGGCAGGGACTATGGTGGAGGCCATATCACACCTACTGTGACTAAGAGATATCAGAAGCCAACAGTTGGCCCGACCCATCCAAACCGAGAGACTATCTCATGGTGACCCTTTATCACATCTTGTATTATTTCTGTAGTCAGGAGCTTTCTGAATCGTGATATTTAATATATATCGTACATCCTTTCTAACTTCTCACAGGACCTCCAGGCCTGCCAGGTCCACCTGGCCCAATTGGGAAGACTGGACCCCCTGGACCAAAAGGACCCACTGGGCCTCCTGGAAAAGATGGGCCAGCTGGAAATCAAGGGCCTATAGGACCACCAGGTGAGATCAGTTCTTCTGGATCCATACATAAATAATATCCTCGGTGAGCTATGATTGGTTCTGTCCTGTTGTCACTGGCCAAGGGAGGGGTTTGGATTTTAGGGCTCGGCCATCTTCTCTTCCGTATCCCTAGACTGAATCCCCTGGGCTCCATTCTGCTCCTTCTGACCTGAGAGACCCACCCGGCTGGCTGTAGAACACAGACTATGGAGATATCACATGGCGCTCTGTGCGGGGGAGGGGCAGCAGAGCTCGGCCAACCTTGGAGGAGCCATGACAGGAAGTGCAGAGAACGGCCTGAACCCACCAAGGCAATGTTTCCTGTCCCTACTGTGATGATGTGCAGAGTAGAAGATCCCCACTGAGATGAGCAGCCGCTGAATGATTGTAGGCATAGGGCCAGGGCCCCTCACTGATATACACAGGGCTCCCCACTGACATACACCGGGCCCCCCACTGATATACACAGAGCCCCCCAGTGATATACACAGGGCTTCCCACTGACATGCACAGGGCCCACCACTGATATACACCGGGCCCCCCACTGACATACACAGAGCCCCCCACTGACTTACACAGGGCTCCCCACTGACATACACAGGGCCCCCCCACTGACATACACAGAGCCCCCCACTGACTTACACAGGGCCCCCCACTGATATACACAGAGCCCCCCACTGACTTACACAGAGCCCCCCACTGACTTACACAGGGCCCCCCCACTGACATACACAGAGCCCCCCACTGACTTACACAGGGCTCCCCACTGACATACACAGGGCCCCCCACTGACTTACACAGGGCCCCCCACTGATATACACAGAGCCCCCCACTGACTTACACAGGGCCCCCCACTGATATACACAGAGCCCCCCACTGACATACACAGGGCCCCCCACTGATATACACAGAGCCCCCCACTGTCTTACACAGGGCTCCCCACTGATATACACAGGGCTCCCCACTGACATATACAGTGCTCCCCACTGACTTACACAGGGCCCCCCAATGATATACACAGGGCTCCCCACTGACATACACAGGGCCCCCCACTGATATACACAGGGCTCCCCACTGACTTACACAGGGCTCCCCAATGATATACACAGGGCTCCCCACTGACATACACAGTGCTCCCCACTGACTTACACAGGGCCCCCCACTGACATACACAGGGCCCCCCAATGATATACACAGGGCTCCCCACTGACATACACAGGGCCCCCCACTGACTTACACAGGGCTCCCCACTGACATACACAGGGCTCCCCACTGACATACACAGGGCTCCCCACTGACTTACACAGGGCCCCCACTGACATACACAGGGCCCCCCACTGACATACACAGGGCTCCCCACTGACTTACACAGGGCCCCCACTGATATACACAGGGCCCCCCAATGATATACAGAGGGCTCCCCACTGACATACACCGAGCCCCCCCACTGATATACACAGGGACCCCCACTGACATACACAGAGCCCCCCACTGACATACACAGGGCCCCCCACTGACATACACAGGGCCCCCCACTGACATACACAGGGCCCCCCACTGACATACACAGGGCCCCCCATTGACACACACAAGGCCCTCCACTGACACACACAGGGCCCCCCACTGACACAAAGGGCGGGGCCAACCCAATATTGAACCCTACGGACTGAGACTGGGAGGCCATTAAAGTCCATGTGCGTGGAAAGGCCGGCGGCCCCATACTTGGGGCAATATATCTCTTGGGGCTCATTTACTCGTCGTCCTTTCTTACCACCCCTCAGAGAAGTGATCTGCAGTGGCCGGGAGGTAATACCGCCCCATTGAACCCTGACAGTTCCACCCCACATCCATGTGCGATGCATTCTGTATTACGGTCACACATTGCTGAGTGTGGATGAGATGTAATGATGACATTGCCTGTCAGAGGGGTAATTCGTTATCCTGCTTTCTGTTCTAGGACTGCGTGGGGAACAAGGTGAGACATTTCCCGCACATTTTATTCTCTGATCAGCCAGAGAGATGAACCACGAAGATCGGCTTTCTGGCCTTTGTACGGGCCGCTCCCTCCACTGGTGGTATGGGTGCAATAGACCACCGGGGATCCGACAACTCTTGTACCACTGATCCTCCATCTTGAGTCCTTATGATGGGGGGGCTGGACAGTCAGCATGGTGGTCCCCAATGATAGGTGTGGTGAGGACCTGTCATTTCCCATATCTGTCATTTTACAGAGCTGGTGCTATTCTATTCAAAATTCGAATTTCAGAAGACAGTTGTATTCTTTGTACTCTATTCTATTCTATTCTTTTATATTCTATTCTTTTCTATTCCTTTATTTGCTACTCTCTTTTTATTCTATTCTTTTTAATTCTATTTTATTCTATTATTTTCTATTCAATTTATTCTATTCTTTAATATTCCTTTATTTGCTATTCTTTTTTAATCTAGTTCATTATTTTCTATTCTGTTTTATTCATTTTTTTCATTTTCTATTCTATTTCAGTCCATTTTACTCTGTTTTTTCTATTCTTTTCAAAATTTGAACTTCAGAAGACTGCTATTCTATTCTTTGTTTTTATATTCTATTCATTTCTATTCTATTCTGTTCTATTCTATTCTTTTCTATTCCTTTATGTTCCACATTGACACACACAGGGCTCACCACTGACATGCACAGAGTCCCCCACTGACATACAGCCCCCCCCCCACTGACATACAGAGCCTACCACTGAAACACACAGGGCCACCCACTGAAACACAGGGCTTCCCACTGACATACACAGGGCCCCCCACTGACATACACCGGGCCCCCCACCGAAACACAGGGCTTCCCACTGACATACACAGGGCCAACCACTGACACACAGGGCTCCCACTGACACACAGGGCCCCCCACTGACATACACAGGGCCAACCACTGACATGCACAGAGTCCCCCACTGACATACAGCCCCCCCCCACTGACATACAGAGCCTACCACTGAAACACACAGGGCCACCCACTGAAACACAGGGCTTCCCACTGACATACAGGACCCACCACTGAAACACACAGGGCCCCCCACTGAAACACAGGGCTTCCCACTGACATACACAGGGCCCCCCACTGACATACACCGGGCCCCCCACCGAAACACAGGGCTTCCCACTGACATACACAGGGCCAACCACTGACACACAGGGCTCCCACTGACACACAGGGCCCCCCACTGACATACACAGGGCCCACCACTGACAAACACAGAGCCCCCCACTGACATACACAGAGCCCCCCACTGACATACACCGGGCCCCCCACTGAAACACAGGGCCCCCCACTGACATACATAGGGCCCACCACTGATATACACAGGGCCCCCCACTGACACACAGGGCCCCCCACTGACACACAGGGCCCCTCACTGACATACACAGGGCCCCCATTGACATACACAGGGCCCCCACTGACACACAGGGCCTCCACTGATATACACAGGGCCTCCACTGACACACAGGGCCCCCACTGACATACACAGGGCCCCCACTGACACACAGGGCCCCCCACTGAAACATAAGGCCCCCACTGACACTCACAGGGCCCCCACTGACACACAGGGCCCCCACTGACATACACAGGGCCCCCCACTGACACTTTGTTACTATTGTAATTCAGGAATTCAGGATACATCCAAATCTACGAATAACGACAATTTTGTCCGAATTTCAATTCAGAAGGAAAGGAACACGTTTAGTAATTTATGTTATAGGAGATATTTATGGGGCGCCACATTCAGGGGTCTCCCAGGCATAGCAGTGCAGACGGGTGTCATTATATAGAGAAAAGCTGCTTCTTATCACCCACCGTCTCCAAACTCCTCCTCCGTGACACCATCAGGGCAAGGGGCGGGGTTCCTGCTACCAGTGTAAGATTAGGGCTAGACTGGAGTCCATAGAGGATTATCGGGAGAAGAGAAGTCTTAGGGATTCGGTAAGACGATGGATACGCTGGAGGTACTGTGGGGTTAGTATAGAGCTTGAGATAAGGTTGTGGTTAGGGAGGGGCAGGGATAGGATTGGGGGTTAGGGAGGGGCAGGGATAGGGTTAAGGGTTAGGGAGGGGCAGGGATAGGGTTAAGGGTTAGGGAAGGGTTCAAGTAAGTTTAGTGTAGGGATAAAGCAGGGTTGGGGTTAGAATAGGGCAAGACTAGGGTAGGGTTGGGTGAAGGTATCAGTAGGGTTACCATTCAGAGTGAATTCAAAGTAGGACTAGGTTAGTAATTGGACTCAAGTCTAATAAGGGGTTGTGTAGGGTTAGTGTAGAGATGGGGAAGGTATCAGTAGGGTTGCCATTCAGGGTAAGAGTAGGACTAGGTTTCATAGTTAGGATCTAGTTCAAAATGGGGTTGTATAGGGTTAGAGTAGAGTTTACGAAGGGATAGGATTTGTTATAGTAGGTTTGGGGTTAGAATAGCTCGAGACTAGGGTAGGGTTGGGTGAAGATATCAGTACGGTTACCATTCAGAGTGAATTCAGAGTAGGACTAAGTTAGTAATTGGACTCAAGTCTAATAAGGGGGTGTGTAGGGTTAGTGTAGAGATGGAGAAGGTATCAGTAGGGTTGCCATTCAGAGTAAGAGTAGGACTAGGTTTCGTAGTTAGGATCTAGTTCAAAATGGGGTTGTATAGGGTTAAATTAGGGTTTACGAAGGGATGGGAGTTGGGAAAAAGTTAGAGTATGGTTGGGGTCAGAATAGAGTAAGGCTAGGAGCTAGGGTAGGGTTGGGTGAAGGTATCAGTACGGTTACCATGCAAAGTGAGTTCAGAGTAGGACTAGGTTAGTAATTAGACTCAAGTCTAATAAGGGGGTGTGTAGGGTTAGAGTAGAGATGGAGAAGGTACCAGCAGGGTTACCATTCAGAGTTAGAGTAGGACTAGGTTTCGTAGTTAGGATCTAGTTTCAAGACAGGGTTGTATAGGGTTGGAGTAGAGTTTACGAAGGGATGGGAGTTGGGATAAAGTTAGAGTAGGGTTGGGGTTAGAATAGGGCAAGACTAGGGTAGGGTTGGGTGAAGGTATCAGTAGGGTTATCATTCAGAGTGAATTCAAAGTAGGACTAGGTTAGTAATTGGACTCAAGTCTAATAAGGGGTTGTGAAGGGTTAGTGTAGAGATGGAGAAGGTATCAGTAGGGTTGCCATTCAGAGTAAGAGTAGGACTAGGTTTCGTAGTTAGAATCTAGTTCAAAATGGGGTTGTATATGGTTAAATTAGGGTTTATGAAGGGATGGGAGTTGGGAAAAAGTTAGAGTATGGTTGGGGTCAGAATAGAGTAAAGCTAGGAGCTAGGGTAGGGTTGGGTGAAGGTATCAGTACGGTTACCATGCAAAGTGAATTCAGAGTAGGACTAGGTTAGTAATTGGACTCGAGTCTAATAAGGGGGTGTGTAGGGTTAGTGTAGAGATGGAGAAGGTATCAGTAGGGTTACCATTCAGAGTAAGAGAAAGACTAGGTTTCATAGTTAGGATCTAGTTCAAAATGGGGTTGTATATGGTTAGAGTAGAGTTTACGAAGGGATAGGATTTGTTATAGTAGGTTTGGGGTTAGAATAGCTCGAGACTAGGGTAGGGTTGGGTGAAGGTATCAGTACGGTTACCATTCAGAGTGAATTCAGAGTAGGACTAGGTTAGTAATTGGACTCGAGTCTAATAAGGGGTTGTGTATGGTTAGTGTAGAGATGGAGAAGGTATCAGTATGGTTACCAATCAGAATTGGAGTAGGACTAAGTTTCGTAGTTAGGATCTAGTTTCAACATGGGGTTGTATATGGTTAAATTAGGGTTTACGAAGGGATGGGAGTTGGGAAAAAGTTAGAGCAGGGTTGGAGTTACAATTGAGTAAGGCTAGGAGCTAGGGTAGGGTTGGGTTAAGGAATCAGTAGGGTTACCATGGAGAGTGAATTTAGAGTAGGACTAGGTTAGTAATTAGACTCGAGTCTAATAAGGGGGTGTGTAGGGTTAGTGTAGAGATGGAGAAGGTACCAGCAGGGTTGCCATTCAGAGTTAGAGTAGGACTAGGTTTCGTAGTTAGGATCTAGTTTCAAGACAGGGTCGTATAGGGTTGGAGTAGAGTTTACGAAGGGATGGGAGTTGGGATAAAGTTAGAGTAGGGTTAAGCTAGAGTTAAGATTGAGATAGTTTTCAGAGCTAAGGTAGAAATAAAACAAGGGTAGGTTTAGCTGTAAGGTAGGGGTAGTCTAGAAGTAGAATATGGATATTTGAGGGTTAGAGGAAGGTTTGGGGGTAGGGGTTAGGATGGGGGTTAGCAGTTGAAGCAGGGTAGGGTTTGGAGTTAAGGTAATATTGTGATTAGGGTAGTGATCGGGTTAGGTTAGAGTAAAGTTAGGAAAGGGTTAAGGAAGCTTTGAGGGTTTAGGGCTCCTGCCAGTAATCTCGCTTCGGATGGGATGGCTTCCTTCATATAGGAACTATCGGTATGCAGCCCTCATGATTATTAGATGAATGCACAGTATATAGTACCATACCACGTATGAGTCGATGACACAATGTAATGCCTCCTGCATATAACAACATTGCTTGCATCTTCAGGTCCTATTGGCCTCACGCCTGAGGTTCCTCACATCTCCTTCTCTGCTGCTCTCACCATACCGATATTGGAGGCTGGAACCATTCCTTTTGATAAGATTTTGGTGAATGATGGACATGGCTATGATCCAGAAACAGGTGAGTGCAGACCTCTGAGTATAGTTATTCATCATCCTCCACAGTTAAGGATAGTTAGCCATCATTCTAAAGACCCCTGAGGATCGTTAGCCATCATCCTTGAACTTTGAGGATAGTTATGCATCATTCTCCATATCTGAAGATAGCCATCATCCTTCACCTTTGAAGATAGTTACCTATCATTCTCTAGACCTTGAAGGATCGTTAGCCATCATCCTGCAGACCTCTGAGTATAGTTATTCATCATCCTCCACAGTTAAGGATAGTTAGCCATCATTCTAAAGACCCCTGAGGATCGTTAGCCATCATCCTTGAACTTTGAGGATAGTTATGCATCAATCTCCATATCTGAAGATAGCCATCATCCTTAACTTTTGAAGATAGTTACCTATCATTCTCTTGACCTTGAAGGATAGTTAGCCATCATCCTTCACCTTTGAAGATAGTTACCTATCATTCTCTAGACCTTGAAGGATCTTTGGTCATCATCCTGCAGACCTCTGAGGATAGTTAGCCATCATCCTGCAGACCTCTGAGGATAGTTAGCCATCATCCTCCAGACCTCTGAGGATAGTTAGCCATCATCCTCAAGACCTCTGAGGATAGTTTGCCATCATCCTTCAGACCTCAATGGGTAGTTAGCCATCATCCTCCAGACCTCTGAGGATAGTTAGCCATCAACCTGCAGACCTTTGAGGATAGTTAGCTATAATCCTCCAGACCTCTGAGGATAGTTAGCCATCATCTTCCAGACCTCTGAGGATAGTTAGCCATCCTCTAACAAAGGTTTAGATCTTAGGTCTCCTGTCTGTAACAAAGGTTAGGTCTTAGGTCTCCTGTCTCTAGCAAAGGTTTAGATCTTAGATCTCCTGTCTCTAACATAGGTTTTACGCCTCAGATCTCCTGTCTCTAACAAAGGTTATAGGTCTTAGGTCTCCTTTCTCTAACAAAGGTTATAGGTCTTAGGTCTCCTTTCTCTAACAAAGGTTATAGGTCTTAGGTCTCCTTTCTCTAACAAAGGTTTTAGGTCTTAGGTCTCCTTTCTCTAACAAAGGTTTTAGGTCTCCTGTCTCTAACAAAGGTTTTAGGTCTTAGGTCTCCATCGATAACAAAGGTTTTAGGTCTCAGGTCTCCTGTCTCTAACAAAGGTTTTAGGTCTCAGGTCTCACGTCTCTAACAAAGGTTTTAGGTGTCAAGGTCCTACCTTTTCCCTGAGGTTATGTTACTCCATGTGCTGGCGTCCATCTTGGATTCTGCTGTGCATGATGGGAATCCTTTTATGCCTTCAGGTTTCTGTGGTCCATCCCCCAGAGGGGTGTGGCTGATGACATATAAGCCTGTGGCCCGCACATGCTCTTTGCACTTGTGTCTTGTGTCTTTGTGTTGCTGTTACTCTGTTCTGACTCTCGTGACTCTCCTGGAATCTGACTCGGCTTGTGACTTGACTATTCTTTGTATTCTCCTTTGATCTGACCCTCTGTTGCTGAACCCGGCTCGTGACCTGTGATTCTCGTCTGCTGTCCTGCACTGTTTTGTCCTGTTGTTGTTGACCCCGGCTTGTCTGACTACTCTTTTGTCTCTTCCACCAGCTACACGCCATTGGCAGCGGCCATTACCGCAGCTGAGGTGTCTCGGGGGCCGCGACCTGGTTCCTGGCTGCGTCAAGTCCCTCCCCACCATCAGGGGCCCTGGTGAAGGGCAGCCTGGGACTTAGACTCCGCGCCCTGAAGGACTTCGGTCTGTGGGTGGTGGTTGTCGTCAGCCAGTGCGTTACATTGTTAGGCCTGCCTGCCCGTTCCTAGCTCCTGCCCTGACATTAGGTCTTAGGTCTCCATCGATAACAAAGGTTTTAGGTCTCAGGTCTCCTGTCTCTAACAAACGTTATAGGTTTTAGGTCTCCCGTCTCTAGCAAAGGTTTTAGGTCTTAGGTCTCCATCGATAACAAAGGTTTTAGGTCTCAGATCTCCTGTCTCTAACAAAGGTTTTAGGTCTCAGGTCTCACGTCTCTAACAAATGTTTAGATCTTATATCTCCCGTCTCTAACAAAGGTTTTAGGTCTCAGGTCTCCCGCCTCTAACAAAGGTTTTAGGCCTCAGGTCTCCTGTCTCTAATAAAGGTTTTAGGTCTCAGGTCTCCTGTCTCTAATAAAGGTTCTAGGTCTCAGGTCTCCTGTCTCTAACAAAGGTTTTAGGTCTCAGGTCTCCCGTCTCTAATAAAGGTTTTAGGCCTCAGGTCTCCCGTCTCTAACAAAGGTTTTAGGCCTCAGCTCTCACATCTCTAACAAAGGTTTTAGGTCTCACGTCTCTAAGAAAGGTTTAGGGTCTCAGGTCTCCTGTCTCTAACAAAGGTTTTAGGTCTTAGGTCTCCCGTCTCTAACAAAGGTTTTAGGTCTCAGGTCTCCCATCTCTAACAAAGGTTTTAGGTCTTAGGTCTCACATCTCTAACAAATGTTTAGATCTTACATCTCCCGTCTCCAACAAAGGTTTTAGGTCTCCCGTCTCTAATAAAGGTTTTAGGTCTCACGTCTCTAACAAAGGTTTAGGGTCTCAGGTCTTCTGTCTCTAACAAAGGTTTTAGGTCTCAGGTCTCCTGTCTCTAACAAAGGTTTTAGGTCTCAGGTCTCCTGTCTCTAACAAAGGTTTTAGGTCTCAGGTCTCCTGTCTCTAACAAAGGTTTTAGGTCTCAGGTCTCCTGTCTCTAACAAAGGTTTTAGGTCTCAGGTCTCCTGTCTCTAACAAAGGTTTTAGGTCTCAGGTCTCCCATCTCTAACAAAGGTTTTAGGTCTTAGGTCTCATGTCTCTAACAAATGTTTAGATTTTACATCTCCCGTCTCTAACAAAGGTTTTAGGTCTCAGGTCTCCCACCTCTAACAAAGGTTTTAGGCCTCAGGTCTCCCGTCTCTAACAAAGGTTTTAGGCCTCAGGCTCCCGTCTCTAATAAAGGTTTTATGTCTCAGGTCTCCCGTCTCTAACAAAGGTTTTAGGCCTCAGGTCTCCCGTCTCTAACAAAGCTTTTAGGTCTCAGGTCTCTCGTCTCTAACAAAGGTTTTAGGTCTCATGTCTCTAACAAACGTTTTAGTTCTCAGGTCTCACGTCTCTAACAACGGTTTTAGGTCTCAGGTCTCCCATCTCTAACTAGCCATGCTTTTTTTATTCCCAGGTATCTTCACTGCCCCAATAGAAGGCAGGTACTTCTTTAGTGCCATCTTGACTGGCTACAAAGATGAAAAGATTGAAGCTGTGCTTTCCAAATCCAACTTGGGCATTGCCAGGGTGGACTCTGAGGGCTACCAACCAGAAGGCCTGGAGAAGAAGCCCCTCGTAGAAAACAAGACCACCACCAGCTCACTTGGGGTCTTCAATATTATTCTACAGCTGAGTGCGGGTGACACCGTCTGCATTGACCTGGTGACCGGAAAGTTGGCCCATTCTGATGAGCCTCTGACAGTGTTCAGTGGCATCTTATTGTACGAGGGGGAAGTGGACTTCTAGGGGGACTCAAACTACTCAACCTGTTGATTTTTTTGTACAATAAGAAGGGTGAAACCTCTCTATGGTGAATTTTGAGTCATTTTTCTGTTGTTAATATTATCTGGGGCCAGAAGAGTAATGAGTGAGTGTCTGAGGACAATCCTGGAAGATAAGAAAATATTTACCCACCACAGGGACATCTTCCTGGATGAGGGGCCCCGGCAGCCATCTTGTATAAACATCTGCTCAGCAAGCCTATGAATGCACCTCACAGATCCAGCTATCCCCATTATAAAACCACTTAGCTTTTCAACAGTACCAAGGCTATCCCAGCACAAAGTCACCGGCACAAATTAAACAATCTTTATTGTATACGACAAGATATATCGATGATGTGACTGGACAGACGAGTTACATGGAGTCAGTTGTGTTGTGTTTATTAAATGGGGTCAGATCAGACCTCCGTCCACAATCAGAGTTGTCTGTTCCTTCTAACACACAATACATGACAATGATTTGTATCCTGGTGAATGGGTGTATGTGTGGGGGGTGGGGGGGGTTGTGGCCAGCTTACCACTCAGGGTGTAACCATAGAGGTAGGCTGGGCCAAGCAGATTTAAATTACAAGTCGAGCCCAAAACATTAATTTTGGATGGAGTGGTGAAGGATTAGAACTCCTGTTAGGTTTTTACTATCCGGGGCTCCTTTGAGAGATTTCCCTTCACTTCCTGTCCTGCTGACAACTATTTACCAATCAGGAAGTCAGGGGAACCCTACAAGAAGGAACAGACAGGGATAACAATCTGACAGGGGCTCTAGCTTTCTTCTAAGCTACTAAGGTATTTTCCTTTCTTGTCCATTGAGGGACACAGGAGGCAGGTTATACTGCCGCCTATGGGCAGGGTCATCTTTGCCCTGCTCGCTTTCAGGTGGAGCATGCTCATCGATGTCCGGAGACCAGGTGGAGATCGCAGTCATGTGAAAAGTCAAACGCTAAGGCAGTTCCCCGACTTTGAGATGAACCTTCACTGAGTGCGGTAATTAAAGCACAAAGTTCCTCTGAAAAGCGACTTGTCTCATGACACTACATGCTGTATCTTGTATGTTGTATTAGGAGGGACGTGCTGAGCCTGTGCCCACTCCACCAGCCCAGTGTACCTCTGTTACCTCACTCCCAGTAACAGAATGGAGTCCCACCATGCACCTAGCATGGACCTCATGCATGCTCCTTCCTTCCCTTACCTCATGACCAGGCCATAGATCTCTGTAATGTGGGTTTGGATCTCGTTTTTGTTGGATGCCGACCGCTAAAGAGGGAGCCAGACAATGAGCCCCTCGCTACCAGAGGACATGTCACCTTACCAGGTACCACACCTAACAATTGGCTGCTTGTAGCTTGTTCCTTCACTTGGTTACCCATAACAACTACACTCCTCTCCTGGTCTTGCTGAGTTAACCCTTTTATAACAATGTCACTTTATACCCCACAGTGCGATACAGACCCGAGTTCTTTAGATGCACCAGAACCAACACTATTCACCCCTTTGAATACCTTCAGACCAGGATCCTTCACTGAATGGGTTGCAGTGTACAGTTCAATATGAACAACATCTTTCCCCCTAGCTAACTATAGTAGTTTGGCTGCCCAGGCATACCTCTGTGAGGCAAGAGTCCATGGCGTTGTTCATGGCTTGATGTCTCCAAAAGTCCCAGTGTCTTCAATGTGCTGCAGGGCTTGCACCAAATACCCAGGAACTGAGTTACAATAGGATTGGACACGAGCAAACAGAACACCTATAAGCCAGTCCCTGTGTAACCCCTTCTGCTCCCAGAAAGCTTCAGTTTTTTGCTATTAACTTAAGTGGTTGGATGCTTCAGCTCTGAAGAAAAAAGTCTACTTATTTTTTTGCTAGCTTTCTAACTTTGTGGAATTTTCTTCTTGGTGACATCAGTGATGCTACACTAATGGAGTTTTCTTTCTTGATGACAGCAATCAAGGTTCCTTGGTGACATCAATCAATCAAGTTTTCTTGGTGACACCAATCAAGGTTCCTTGATGACAGCAATCAAGGTTTCTTGGTGACATCAATCAAGGTTCCTTTGTGACATCAATCAATCAAGTTTTCTTGGTGACACCAATCAAGGTTCCTTGGTGACATCAATCAAGGTTTCTTGGTGACATCAAACAAGGTTCCTTGGTGACCTCAATCGTTTCTTTGGTGACATCAATCAATCAAGGTTTCTTGGTTGCATCAATCAAGGTTCCTTGGTGACATCAGTCACTCAAGGTTCCTTGGTGACTTCAACCAATCAAGGTTCCTTGGTGCCATCAATCAATCAAGGTTCTTTGGTAACATCAATCAAGGTTTCTTGGTGACCTCAATCAAGTTTTATTTGTGACACCAATCAAGGTTCTATGGTGACTTCAATCAAGGTTCCTTGATGACATCAGTCAATCAATCAAGGTTTCTTGGTTACCTCAATTAAGAATTCTTGCTGACCTTAATCAGCACTCCTTGGTGACTTCAATCAATCAAGTTTTCTTGGTGACACCAATCAAGGTTCCGTGGTGACCTCACTCTAGGTTCCTTGGTAACATCAATCAAGGTTTCTTGGAGACATCAATCAAGGTTTTCTTTGCGACCTCAATCAAGGTTCCTTGGTGACATCAATCAAGGTTCCTTGGTGACCTTAGTTAAGATTTCTTGCTGACCTTAATCAAGGTTCCTTAGTGACTTCAATCAATCAAGGTTTCTTGGTGACATCAATCAAGGTTTTCTTTGTGTCCTCAATCAAGGTTCCTTGGTTACATCAATCAATCTATCAAGGTTCTTTGGTGAACTCAGATGATCTTGATCAGCTATCCTGATCAGTGTTTTCTCAGCACTAGCTTTTGAGGCCGGACCCTCCTGGACTGTACATGTGAGACTAGCCTGGAATGTAACCTTTGGGCACTGGGCTTTTCATTGTGGTGCTCTCCAGGCCAGGGTGTACTGTGTTAGTTAGCTGAGGAGTGCTTTCGGGTCCAGAGTTGTGCTGCGGTCACAGGTCTGATCCTGTCTTTGAAGAATAACTTAGTGAGCAGTGCCAGTTGTGATATAGCACTGTGAGATACCTCATTTGTGTCCACCATTTTAAATTTCCCACCACTTTTTAACAGGGTGAGAGTTAAGGCCAAGGAATTGAGTGCTGATGGAATTCACTGGGTGGAGCTCTGACTTCTCTTTCTCTCTATTCAGCTTGGAGGAAGCATCGGTCTGCCATTGCTCTTGAAGCATCATATGGATCTCCCTTTCTACACTGACTTGGTCACCCCCGGCCACCTGAAACCCTCAGCCCGAGCTGCCTGGGTTTATGAGACTTAAAACCTTGCCTCACATTGGGCCTAGTTGAATTACCACTGTAAAAACACACCATGTCTTCACTAAGACAGCCAGGACTGTCCCACTGCCAAGGATGAACACGGCTTATAGTCCTAGAGTGCTTCTGTGCACATTTATCTTAGTTTTCCCAGAAGGAATTGACACCTGTAATTCAGAACCTTGGACCTCTATTGTCACTGGATCATCTTTATTGAAGTCTACCAAAGCTCTCCCGTGTGTGGCCAAGGTATCCCCCATGTCTACAGGGACTTCAGTCTCCACTTTGGACTTTCTGGCTGTTTTTGCTCAGATATTGGGGCACTCTACCCTCAAAGGCTCCACATGGTCCCCTGCAGATTATGTCTGTGATTGGCCTAAAACTTCTATTCACGCTGGCCATGTTGACCTTGTCACTGTCTCTGAGAATTCCAACAGTCTACCTCTGGTTGGGGTCATTTCAGTCTCCTGAAGTGGACACAGATTTACCGGGGTTGTTTCAAACCTTATAGATGTACTACCCGTCATCTGGAGAATCAGCCTCTTGTTCCAGGCCTTGGGGTTTTTAAAGGTCACTGTTGGTCAAGGTTGCTAATTTCCTTTAGGGTAGGGGTGTCACACCGGCGGCCCTCCAGCTGTTGCAAAACTACAAGTCCCATCATGCCTCTGCCTTTGGGAGTCATGCTTGTAGCTGTCAATCTTGCAATGCCTCATGGGACTTGATGTTTGGCAACAGTTGGAGGGTCATCAGTTTGACACCTGTGCTTTAGGGTTTTACTTCCTCTCCTTATAAGTCAGGATCAATCTCCCTCCATCATCATTCAGGGTGTGTAGGGTGCCAAGGGATTACTCTCATAATTTAGACTCCTTTTTTCAATTGTAACTCAGTCCTTGTCATCAACCCCTCATGCCTGGGAGCCTGAACTTGGGGCAAAACATCCAAATGGTCTCTCTAGACCAAGTACTTCCAGATAATACCTGTCTGCCTTTTTGTCTGAAAGGAGTTTTTTCTTCCCTTCACCATGAAAGCCTTGGGGCTCCAATCTGTTTCCTGAGAACAGTTCCCGTCTCATCAAGCATCCCCTCCATGACTTGGTACTCTGACCTGAGCTCAACTGGAAATCCCTCACGTGTTGAAGAGTCTTCCCCTATGGAATGGTCTGGGAGTTTTCCCTGTGGCAGGTCTAGTGGCCCAGTCCCTATGCTGTACTACACTGAGAGTGTTACGTTTCACTATGCTGTCCTCCTTGGAGATAAGAATTTGCCATCTGGTTCTCTTCTGATTCAGTACCTGAAAGCTGTTGATTTCCCACCTGGCAGGAAGATTTAATTGCTGGATGGCCCTGTGCTCTCCACATTGTCAGCAAGAAGATCATGCTTGGGTCCTGCTGCTAGCTCCCCCAGCAGGTAGGGAGTCTGCCTGGAGACCTTTGTGGGACCTGGTCACTGGAGGGCAACTTATCATTTGATGACCGATGTGCAGTTCCTCCAGACTCCTTCCCTTGCTCCTGTTCCTAATCAGGTAGACAATCTAGGATCTCTTCCCCTCTCCTCAGCTGCGGATGCTTTGTTGGACCATGCTCCGTGATTAGATGTAGGCAGTTTGGAGGCAGTGGTGGGTGTTTAGGCACATGGGTCCCTGTGCATCCTTATGACCTGCTGGTGTTTTGTGCACCATATGGGTTGCGCCATATTTCTTCTCTCTGCTTACCCCTGTGGAGGTGTCTGGGCACTTTGTCCTCTTCTAGTCAAGCCCTTAGGTACTCTTAGAGTTCTTTCCTACCAGCCTTCAAGAGCTGGCTGGCTGTCTGATATGAAAGATGGGACATTCTGAGTAGTCTGTCTCTCTCTGATATGAAGGATGAGACATTCTGGGTAGTCTGTCTCTCTCTCTGATATGAAGGATGAGACATTCTGAGTAGTCTGTCTCGGTCTGTGATATGAAGGACGGGATATTCTTTCTCTCTCTCTGATATGAAGGACGGGACATTCTGGGTAAACTGTCTCTCTGTCTCTGATATGAAGGACGGGACATTCTGGGTCGTCTGTCTCTCTCTCTCTGATATGAAGGACGGGACATTCTGGGTAGTCTATCTCGGTCTCTGATATGAAGGACGGGACATTCTGGGTAGTCTGTCTCTCTCTCTGATATGAAGGACGGGACATTCTGGGTAGTCTGTCTCTCTCTCTGATATGAAGGACGGGACATTCTGCGTAGTCTGTCTCTCTCTCTGATATGAAGGACGGGACATTCTGGGTAGTCTATCTCGGTCTCTGATATGAAGGACGGGACATTCTGGGTAGTCTATCTCGGTCTCTGATATGAAGGACGGGACATTCTGGGTAGTCTGTCTCTCTCTCTGATATGAAGGACGGGACATTCTGGGTAGTCTGTCTCTCTCTCTGATATGAAGGACGGGACATTCTGCGTAGTCTGTCTCTCTCTGATATGAAGGACGGGACCTTCTGGGTAGTCTGTCTCTCTCTGAAATGAAGGAAGGGACCTTCTGGGTAGTCTGTCTCTCTCTGATATGAAGGATGGGACCTTCTGGGTAGTCTGTCTCTCTCTGATATGAAGGATGGGACATTCTGGGTAGTCTGTCTCTCTCTGATATGAAGGATGGGACATTCTGGGTAGTCTGTCTCGGTCTCTGATATGAAGGACGGGACATTCTGGGTAGTCTGTCTCTCTCTGATATGAAGGAAGGGACATTCTGGGTAGTCTGTCTCTCTCTGATATGAAGGACAGGACATTCAGGGTAGTCTGTCTCTATTTCTGATATGAAGGACGGGACATTCTGGGTAGTCTGTCTCTCTCTCTGATATGAAGGACGGGACATTCTGGGTAGTCTGTCTCTCTCTCTGATATGAAGGACGGGACATTCTGCGTAGTCTGTCTCTCTCTGATATGAAGGACGGGACCTTCTGGGTAGTCTGTCTCTCTCTGAAATGAAGGAAGGGACCTTCTGGGTAGTCTGTCTCTCTCTGATATGAAGGATGGGACCTTCTGGGTAGTCTGTCTCGGTCTCTGATATGAAGGACGGGACATTCTGGGTAGTCTGTCTCTCTCTGATATGAAGGAAGGGACATTCTGGGTAGTCTGTCTCTCTCTGATATGAAGGACAGGACATTCAGGGTAGTCTGTCTCTATTTCTGATATGAAGGACGGGACATTCTGGGTAGTCTGTCTCTCTCTCTCTGATATGAAGGACGGGACATTCTGGGTAGTCTGTCTCTCTGATATGAAGGATGGGACCTTCTGGGTGGTCTGTCTCTCTCTGATATGAAGGATGGGACATTCTGGGTAGTCTGTCTCTCTGATATGAAGGACGGGACATTCTGGGTAGTCTGTCTCGGTCTCTGATATGAAGGACGGGACATTCTGGGTAGTCTGTCTCTCTCTGATATGAAGGAAGGGACATTCTGGGTAGTCTGTCTCTCTCTGATATGAAGGACAGGACATTCAGGGTAGTCTGTCTCTATTTCTGATATGAAGGATGGGACATTCTGTGTAGTCTGTCTCTCTCTCTCTGATATGAAGGACGGGACATTCTGGGTAGTCTGTCTCTCTCTTTGATATGAAGGACGGGACCTTCTGGGTAGTCTGTCTCTCTCTGATATGAAGGACGGGACCTTCTGGGTAGTCTGTCTCTCTCTGAAATGAAGGAAGGGACCTTCTGGGTAGTCTGTCTCTCTCTGATATGAAGGACAGGACATTCTGGGTAGTCTGTCTCTCTGATATGAAGGACGGGACATTCTGGGTAGTCTGTCTCGGTCTCTGATATGAAGGACGGGACATTCTGGGTAGTCTGTCTCTCTCTGATATGATGGATGGGACATTCTGGATAGTCTTTCTCTCTCTGATATGGCGGATGGGACATTCTGGGTTGTCTGTCTCTCTCTCTGATAAGAAGGACGGCACATTCTGGGTAGTCTGTCTCTCTCTGATAGGAAGGACGGGACATTCTGGGTAGTCTGTCTCTCTCTGATATGAAGGACGGGACATTCTGGGTAGTCTGTCTCTCTCTGATATGAAGGAAAGGACATTCTGGGTAGTCTGTCTCTCTCTCTGATACGAAGGACGGGACATTCCGGGTAGTCTGTCTCTCTCTGATATGAAAGACGGGACATTCCGGGTAGTCTGTCTCTCTCTGATATGAAGGACGGGACATTCCGGGTAGTCTGTCTCTCTCTGATATGAAAGACGGGACATTCCGGGTAGTCTGTCTCTCTCTGATATGAAGGACGGGACATTCCGGGTAGTCTGTCTCTCTCTGATATGAAGGATGGGACATTCTGGGTAGTCTGTCTCTCTCTGATATGAAGGACGGGACATTCTGGGTAGTCTCTCTCTCTGATAGGAAGGACGGGACATTCTGGGTAGTCTGTCTCTCTCTCTGATAGGAAGGACGGGACATTCTGGGTAGTCTGTCTCTCTCTCTGATAGGAAGGACGGGACATTCTGGGTAGTCTGTCTCTCTCTCTGATAGGAAGGAGGGGACATTCTGGGTAGTCTGTCTCTCTCTGATATGGAGGACGGGACATTCTGGGTAGTCTGTCTCTCTCTGATATGAAGGACGGGACATTCTGGGTAGTCTGTCTCTCTCTGAAAGGAAGGATGGGACATTCTGGGTAGTCTGTCTCTCTCTGATAGGAAGGACGGGACATTCTGGGTTGTCTGTCTCTCTCTGATATGAAGGACGGGACATTCTGGGTAGTCTGTCTCTCTCTCTGATATGAAGGACGGGACATTCTGGGTTGTCTGTCTCTCTCTGATATGAAGGACGGGACATTCTGGGTAGTCTGTTTCGGTCTCTGATATGAAGGACGGGACATTCTGGGTAGTCTGTCTCTCTCTCTGATATGAAGGACGGGACATTCTGGGTCGTCTGTCTCTCTCTGATATGAAGGACGGGACATTCTGGGTCGTCTGTCTCTCTCTGATATGAAGGACGGGACATTCTGGGTAGTCTGTCTCTCTCTGATATGAAGGACGGGAAAGTCTGAGTAGTCTGTCTCTCTCTGATATGAAGGATGGGACATTCTGGGTAGTCTGTCTCTCTCTGATATGAGGACGGGACATTCTGGGTAGTCTCTCTCTCTGATATGAAGGATGGGACATTCTGGGTAGTCTGTCTCTCTCTGATATGAAGGACGGGACATTCTGGGTAGTCTCTCTCTCTGATATGAAGGACGGGACATTCTGGGTAATCTCTCTTAGTCTCTGATATGAAGGACGGGACATTCTGGGTAGTCTGTCTCTCTCTCTGATATGAAGGACGGGACATTCTGGGTAGTCTGTCTCTCTCTGATATGAAGGACGGGACATTCTGGGTAGTCTGTCTCTCTCTCTGATATGAAGGACGGGACATTCTGGGTAGTCTGTCTCTCTCTGATATGAAGGACGGGACATTCTGGGTAGTCTGTCTCTCTCTCTGATAAGAAGGACGGGACATTCTGGGTAGTCTGTCTCTCTCTGATATGAAGGATGGGACATTCTGGGTAGTCTGTCTCTCTCTGATATGAAGGACGGGACATTCTGGGTAGTCTGTCTCTGATATGAAGGACGGGACATTCTGGGTAGTCTGTCTCTCTCTCTGATATGAAGGACGGGACATTCCGGGTAGTCTGTCTCTCTCTGATATGAAGGACGGGACATTCTGGGTAGTCTATCTCTCTTTGATAGGAAGGAAGGTACATTCTGGGTAGTCTGTCTCTCTCTGGAATTAATGATGGGACATTCTGGGCAGTCTGTCTCAGTCTCTGATATGAAGGATGGGACATTCTGGGTAGTCTGTCTCTCTCTGATCTGAAGGACGGGACATTCTGGGTCGTCTCTCTCTCTCTCTGATATGAAGGACGGGACATTCTGGGTCGACTGTCTCTCTCTGATATGAAGGACGGGACATTCTGGGTAGTCTGTCTCTCTCTGATATGAGGACGGGACATTCTGGGTAGTCTCTCTCTCTGATATGAAGGATGGGACATTCTGGGTAGTCTGTCTCTCTCTGATATGAAGGACGGGACATTCTGGGTAGTCTCTCTCTCTGATATGAAGGACGGGACATTCTGGGTAATCTCTCTTAGTCTCTGATATGAAGGACGGGACATTCTGGGTAGTCTGTCTCTCTCTCTGATATGAAGGACGGGACATTCTGGGTAGTCTGTCTCTCTCTGATATGAAGGACGGGACATTCTGGGTAGTCTGTCTCTCTCTCTGATATGAAGGACGGGACATTCTGGGTAGTCTGTCTCTCTCTGATATGAAGGACGGAACATTCTGGGTAGTGTGTCTCTCTCTGATATGAAGGACGGGACATTCTGGGTAGTCTGTCTCTCTCTCTGATATGAAGGACGGGACATTCTGGGTAGTCTGTCTCTCTCTCTCTCTGATATGAAGGATGGGACATTCTGGGTTGTCTGTCTCTCTCTCTGATATGAAGGACGGGACATTCTGGGTAGTCTGTCTCTCTCTGATATGAAGGACGGGACATTCTGGGTAGTCTGTCTCGGTCTCTGATATGAAGCACGGGACATTCCGGGTCGTCTGTCTCTCTCTGATATGAAGGACGGGACATTCCGGGTCGTCTGTCTCTCTCTGATATGAAGGACGGGACCTTCTGGGTAGTCTGTCTCTCTCTGAAATGAAGGACGGGACATTCTGGGTAGTCTGTCTCTCTCTCTGATATGAAGGACGGGACATTCTGGGTAGTCTGTCTCTCTCTCTGATATGAAGGACGGGACATTCTGGGTAGTCTGTCTCTCTCTCTCTCTGATATGAAGGATGGGACATTCTGGGTTGTCTGTCTCTCTCTCTGATATGAAGGACGGGACATTCTGGGTAGTCTGTCTCTCTCTGATATGAAGGACGGGACATTCTGGGTAGTCTGTCTCGGTCTCTGATATGAAGCACGGGACATTCCGGGTCGTCTGTCTCTCTCTGATATGAAGGACGGGACATTCCGGGTCGTCTGTCTCTCTCTGATATGAAGGACGGGACCTTCTGGGTAGTCTGTCTCTCTCTGAAATGAAGGACGGGACCTTCTGGGTAGTCTGTCTCTCTCTCTTTGATATGAAGGACGGGACATTCTGGGTAGTCTGTCTCTCTCTGATATGAAGGATGGGACCTTCTGGGTAGTCTGTCTCTCTCTGATATGAAGGACGGGACCTACTGGGTAGTCTGTCTCTCTCTGAAATGAAGGAAGGGACCTTCTGGGTAGTCTGTCTCTCTCTGATATGAAGGATGGGACATTCCGGGTAGTCTGTCTCTCTCTGATGTGAAGGACGGGACATTCTGGGTAGTCTGTCTCTCTCTGATATGAAGGATGGGACATTCTGGGTAGTCTGTCTCTCTCTGATATGAAGGACGGGACATTCTGGGTAGTCTCTCTCTCTGATAGGAAGGACGGGACATTCTGGGTAGTCTGTCTCTCTCTCTGATAGGAAGGACAGGACATTCTGGGTAGTCTGTCTCTCTCTCTGATAGGAAGGACGGGACATTCTGGGTAGTCTGTCTCTCTCTGATATGAAGGACGGGACATTCTGGGTAGTCTGTCTCTCTCTGATAGGAAGGATGGGACATTCTGGGTAGTCTGTCTCTCTCTGATAGGAAGGACGGGACATTCTGGGTTGTCTGTCTCTCTCTGATAGGAAGGACGGGACATTCTGGGTAGTCTGTCTCTCTCTCTGATATGAAGGACGGGACATTCTGGGTAGTCTGTCTCTCTCTGATATGAAGGACGGGACATTCTGGGTAGTCTGTTTCGGTCTCTGATATGAAGGACGGGACATTCTGGGTAGTCTGTCTCTCTCTCTGATATGAAGGACGGGAAATTCTGAGTAGTCTGTTTCTCTCTGATTTGAAGGATGGGACATTCTATGTAGTCTGTCTCTCTCTGATATGAAGGACGGGACATTCTGGGTAGTCTGTCTCTCTCTGATATGAAGGAAGGTACATTCTGGGTAGTCTGTCTCTCTCTGGAATGAATGATGGGACATTCTGGGCAGTCTGTCTCGGTCTCTGAAATGAAGGACGGGACATTCTGGGTAGTCTGTCTCGCTCTCTGATATGAAGGACGAGACATTCTGGGTATTCAGGGTAGTCTCTCTCTCTCTCTGATATGAATGACGGGACATTCTGGGTAGTCTGTCTCTCTCTCTGATATGAAGGATGGGACATTCTGGGTAGTCTGTCTCTCTCTGATAGGAAGAACGGGGCATTCTGGGTAGTCTGTCTCTCTCTGATATGAAGGACGGGGCATTCTGGGTAGTCTGTCTCTCTCTGATAGGAAGGACGGGACATTCTGGGTAGTCTGTCTCTCTCTCTGATATGAAGGATGGGACATTCTGGGTCGTCTGTCTCTCTCTGATATGAAGGACGGGACATTCTGGGTCGTCTGTCTCTCTCTGATATGAAGGACGGGACATTCTGGGTCGTCTGTCTCTCTCTCTGATATGAAGGACGGGACATTCTGGGTAGTCTGTCTCTCTCTCTGATATGAAGGACGGGACATTCTGGGTAGTCTGTCTCTCTCTGATATGAAGGACGGGACATTCTGGGTAGTCTGTCTCTCTCTGATATGAAGGACGGGACATTCTGGGTAGTCTCTCTCTCTCTGATATGAAGGACGGGACATTCTGGGTAATCTCTCTTAGTCTCTGATATGAAGGACGGGACATTCTGGGAAGTCTGTCTCTCTCTGATATGAAGGACGGGACATGCTGGGTAGTCTGTCTCTCTCTGATATGAAGGACGGGACATTCTGGGTAGTCTGTCTCTCTCTCTGATATGAAGGACGGGACATTCTGGGTAGTCTGTCTCTCTATCTGATATGAAGGACGGGACATTCTGGGTAGTCTGTCTCTCTCTGATATGAAGGACGGGACATTCTGGGTAGTCTGTCTCTCTCTGATATGAAGGACGGGACATTCTGGGTAGTCTGTCTCTCTCTGATATGAAGGACGGGACATTCTGGGTAGTCTGTCTCTCTCTGATATGAAGGACGGGACATTCTGGGTAGTCTGTTTCGGTCTCTGATATGAAGGACGGGACATTCTGGGTAGTCTGTCTCTCTCTGATATGAAGGACGGGACATTCTGGGTAGTCTGTCTCTATCTCTGATATGAAGGACGGGACATTCTGGGTAGTCTGTCTCTCTCTGATATGAAGGATGGGACATTCTGGGTCGTCTGTCTCTATCTCTGATATGAAGGACGGGACATTCTGGGTAGTCTGTCTCGTTCTCTGATATGAAGGATGGGACATTCTGGGTAGTCTGTCTCTCTCTGATATGAAGGAAGGTACATTCTGGGTAGTCTGTCTCTCTCTGATATGAAGGACGGGACATTCTGGGCAGTCTGTTTCGGTCTCTGATATGAAGGACGGGACATTCTGGGTAGTCTGTCTCTCTCTGATATGAAGGACGGGACATTCTGGGTAGTCTGTCTCTATCTCTGATATGAAGGACGGGACATTCTGGATAGTCTGTTTCGGTCTCTGATATGAAGGACGGGACATTCTGGGTAGTCTGTCTCTCTCTGATATGAAGGACGGGACATTCCGGGTAGTCTGTCTCTCTCTGATATGAAGGACGGGACTTTCTGGGTCGTCTGTCTCTCTCTGATATGAAGGACGGGACATTCTGGGTAGTCTGTCTCTCTCTGATCTGAAGGACGGGACATTCTGGGTCGTCTCTCTCTCTCTCTGATATGAAGGACGGGACATTCTGGGTCGTCTGTCTCTCTCTGATATGAAGGACGGGACATTCTGGGTAGTCTGTCTCTCTCTGATATGAAGGACGGAACATTCTGGGTAGTGTGTCTCTCTCTGATATGAAGGACGGGACATTCTGGGTAGTCTGTCTCTCTCTCTGATATGAAGGACTGACATTCTGGGTAGTCTGTCTCTCTCTCTGATATGAAGGACGGGACATTCTGGGTTGTCTGTCTCTCTCTCTGATATGAAGGACGGGACATTCTGGGTAGTCTGTCTCTCTCTGATATGAAGGACGGGACATTCTGGGTAGTCTGTCTCGGTCTCTGATATGAAGGACGGGACATTCCGGGTCGTCTGTCTCTCTCTGATATGAAGGACGGGACATTCCGGGTCGTCTGTATCTCTCTGATATGAAGGACGGGACCTTCTGGGTAGTCTGTCTCTCTCTGAAATGAAGGACGGGACCTTCTGGGTAGTCTGTCTCTCTCTCTTTGATATGAAGGACGGGACATTCTGGGTAGTCTGTCTCTCTCTGATATGAAGGACGGGACCTTCTGGGTAGTCTGTCTCTCTCTGATATGAAGGACGGGACCTTCTGGGTAGTCTGTATCTCTCTGAAATGAAGGAAGGGACCTTCTGGGTAGTCTGTCTCTCTGATATGAAGGACGGGACATTCTGGGTAGTCTGTCTCTCTGATATGAAGGACGGGACATTCTGGGTAGTCTGTCTCGGTCTCTGATATGAAGGACGGGACATTCTGGGTAGTCTGTCTCTCTCTGATATGGCGGATGGGACATTCTGGGTTGTCTGTCTCTCTCTCTGATATGAAGGACGGCACATTCTGGGTAGTCTGTCTCTCTCTGATAGGAAGGACGGGACATTCTGGGTAGTCTGTCTCTCTCTCTGATATGAAGGACGAGACATTCTGGGTAGTCTGTCTCTCTCTCTGATATGAAGGACGGGACATTCTGGGTAGTCTGTCTCTCTCTGATATGAAGGACGGGACATTCTGGGTAGTCTGTCTCTCTCTGATATGAAGGAAAGGACATTCTGGGTAGTCTGTCTCTCTCTCTGATATGAAAGACGGGACATTCCGGGTAGTCTGTCTCTCTCTGATATGAAGGACGGGACATTCCGGGTAGTCTGTCTCTCTCTGATATGAAGGACGGGACATTCTGGGTAGTCTGTCTCTCTCTGATATGAAGGACGGGACATTCTGGGTAGTCTGTCTCTCTCTGATATGAAGGACGGGACATTCTGGGTAGTCTCTCTCTCTGATAGGAAGGACGGGACATTCTGGGTAGTCTGTCTCTCTGATATGAAGGACGGGACATTCTGGGTAGTCTGTCTCTCTCTGATAGGAAGGACGGGACATTCTGGGTAGTCTGTCTCTCTCTCTGATAGGAAGGACGGGACATTCTGGGTAGTCTGTCTCTCTCTCTGATATGAAGGACGGGACATTCTGGGTTGTCTGTCTCTCTCTGATATGAAGGACGGGACATTCTGGGTAGTCTGTCTCTCTCTCTGATATGAAGGACGGGACATTCTGGGTAGTCTGTCTCTCTCTGATATGAAGGACGGGACATTCTGGGTAGTCTGTTTCGGTCTCTGATATGAAGGACGGGACATTCTGGGTAGTCTGTCTCTCTCTCTGATATGAAGGACGGGAAATTCTGAGTAGTCTGTCTCTCTCTGATATGAAGGATGGGACATTCTATGTAGTCTGTCTCTCTCGCTGATATGAAGGACGGGACATTCTGGGTAGTCTGTCTCTCTCTGATATGAAGGAAGGTACATTCTGGGTAGTCTGTCTCTCTCTGGAATGAAGGACGGGACATTCTGGGTAGTCTGTCTCGCTCTCTGATATGAAGGACGAGACATTCTGGGTATTCAGGGTAGTCTCTCTCTCTCTCTCTGATATGAAGGACGGGACATTCTGGGTAGTCTGTCTCTCTCTCTGATATGAAGGATGGGACATTCTGGGTAGTCTGTCTCTCTCTGATAGGAAGAACGGGGCATTCTGGGTAGTCTGTCTCTCTCTGATATGAAGGACGGGGCATTCTGGGTAGTCTGTCTCTCTCTGATAGGAAGGACGGGACATTCTGGGTAGTCTGTCTCTCTCTCTGATATGAAGGACGGGACATTCTGGGTCGTCTGTCTCTCTCTGATATGAAGGACGGGACATTCTGGGTCGTCTGTCTCTCTCTGATATGAAGGACGGGACATTCTGGGTCGTCTGTCTCTCTCTGATATGAAGGATGGGACATTCTGGGTCGTCTGTCTCTCTCTGATATGAAGGACGGGACATTCTGGGTCGTCTGTCTCTCTCTCTGATATGAAGGACGGGACATTCTGGGTAGTCTGTCTCTCTCTCTGATATGAAGGACGGGACATTCTGGGTAGTCTGTCTCTCTCTCTGATATGAAGGACGGGACATTCTGGGTAGTCTCTCTCTCTGATATGAAGGACGGGACATTCTGGGTAATCTCTCTTAGTCTCTGATATGAAGGACGGGACATTCTGGGAAATCTGTCTCTCTCTGATATGAAGGACGGGACATTCTGGGTAGTCTGTCTCTCTCTCTGATATGAAGGATGGGACATTCTGGGTAGTCTGTCTCTCTCTGATATGAAGGAAGGTACATTCTGGGTAGTCTGTCTCTCTCTCTGATATGAAGGACGGGACATTCTGGGTAGTCTGTCTCTCTATCTGATATGAAGGACGGGACATTCTGGGTAGTCTGTCTCTCTCTGATATGAAGGACGGGACATTCTGGGTAGTCTGTCTCTTTCTGATATGAAGGACGGGACATTCTGGGTAGTCTGTCTCTCTCTGATATGAAGGAAGGTACATTCTGGGTAGTCTGTCTCTCTCTGATATGAAGGACGGGACATTCTGGGCAGTCTGTTTCGGTCTCTGATATGAAGGACGGGACATTCTGGGTAGTCTGTCTCTCTCTGATATGAAGGACGGGACATTCTGGGTAGTCTGTCTCTATCTCTGATATGAAGGACGGGACATTCTGGGTAGTCTGTCTCGTTCTCTGATATGAAGGATGGGACATTCTGGGTAGTCTGTCTCTCTCTGATATGAAGGAAGGTACATTCTGGGTAGTCTGTCTCTCTCTGATATGAAGGACGGGACATTCTGGGCAGTCTGTTTCGGTCTCTGATATGAAGGACGGGACATTCTGGGTAGTCTGTCTCTCTCTGATATGAAGGACGGGACATTCTGGGTAGTCTGTCTCTATCTCTGATATGAAGGACGGGACATTCTGGATAGTCTGTTTCGGTCTCTGATATGAAGGACGGGACATTCTGGGTAGTCTGTCTCTCTCTGGAATGAAGGACGGGACATTCCGGGCAGTCTGTTTCGGTCTCTGATATGAAGGACGGGACATTCTGGGTAGTCTGTCTCTCTCTGATATGAAGGACGGGACATTCCGGGTAGTCTGTCTCTCTCTGATATGAAGGACGGGACTTTCTGGGTCGTCTGTCTCTCTCTGATATGAAGGACGGGACATTCTGGGTAGTCTGTCTCTCTCTGATCTGAAGGACGGGACATTCTGGGTCGTCTCTCTCTCTCTCTGATATGAAGGACGGGACATTCTGGGTCGTCTGTCTCTCTCTGATATGAAGGACGGGACATTCTGGGTAGTCTGTCTCTCTCTGATATGAAGGACGGAACATTCTGGGTAGTGTGTCTCTCTCTGATATGAAGGACGGGACATTCTGGGTAGTCTGTCTCTCTCTCTGATATGAAGGACTGACATTCTGGGTAGTCTGTCTCTCTCTCTGATATGAAGGACGGGACATTCTGGGTTGTCTGTCTCTCTCTCTGATATGAAGGACGGGACATTCTGGGTAGTCTGTCTCTCTCTGATATGAAGGACGGGACATTCTGGGTAGTCTGTCTCGGTCTCTGATATGAAGGACGGGACATTCCGGGTCGTCTGTCTCTCTCTGATATGAAGGACGGGACATTCCGGGTCGTCTGTATCTCTCTGATATGAAGGACGGGACCTTCTGGGTAGTCTGTCTCTCTCTGAAATGAAGGACGGGACCTTCTGGGTAGTCTGTCTCTCTCTCTTTGATATGAAGGACGGGACATTCTGGGTAGTCTGTCTCTCTCTGATATGAAGGACGGGACCTTCTGGGTAGTCTGTCTCTCTCTGATATGAAGGACGGGACCTTCTGGGTAGTCTGTCTCTCTCTGAAATGAAGGAAGGGACCTTCTGGGTAGTCTGTCTCTCTGATATGAAGGACGGGACATTCTGGGTAGTCTGTCTCTCTGATATGAAGGACGGGACATTCTGGGTAGTCTGTCTCGGTCTCTGATATGAAGGACGGGACATTCTGGGTAGTCTGTCTCTCTCTGATATGATGGATGGGACATTCTGGATAGTCTTTCTCTCTCTGATATGGCGGATGGGACATTCTGGGTTGTCTGTCTCTCTCTCTGATATGAAGGACGGCACATTCTGGGTAGTCTGTCTCTCTCTGATAGGAAGGACGGGACATTCTGGGTAGTCTGTCTCTCTCTCTGATATGAAGGACGAGACATTCTGGGTAGTCTGTCTCTCTCTCTGATATGAAGGACGGGACATTCTGGGTAGTCTGTCTCTCTCTGATATGAAGGATGGGACATTCTGGGTAGTCTGTCTCTCTCTGATATGAAGGACGGGACATTCTGGGTTGTCTGTCTCTCTCTCTGATATGAAGGAAAGGACATTCTGGGTAGTCTGTCTCTCTCTCTGATATGAAAGACGGGACATTCCGGGTAGTCTGTCTCTCTCTGATATGAAGGACGGGACATTCCGGGTCGTCTGTCTCTCTCTGATATGAAGGACGGGACATTCTGGGTAGTCTGTCTCTCTCTGATATGAAGGACGGGACATTCTGGGTAGTCTGTCTCTCTCTGATATGAAGGACGGGACATTCTGGGTAGTCTCTCTCTCTGATAGGAAGGACGGGACATTCTGGGTAGTCTGTCTCTCTCTCTGATAGGAAGGACGGGACATTCTGGGTAGTCTGTCTCTCTCTCTGATAGGAAGGAGGGGACATTCTGGGTAGTCTGTCTCTCTCTGATATGGAGGACGGGACATTCTGGGTAGTCTGTCTCTCTCTCTGATATGAAGGACGGGACATTCTGGGTTGTCTGTCTCTCTCTGATATGAAGGACGGGACATTCTGGGTAGTCTGTCTCTCTCTCTGATATGAAGGACGGGACATTCTGGGTAGTCTGTCTCTCTCTGATATGAAGGACGGGACATTCTGGGTAGTCTGTCTCTCTCTGATATGAAGGATGGGACATTCTGGGTAGTCTGTCTCTCTCTGATATGAAGGACGGGACATTCTGGGTAGTCTGTCTCTCTCTGATATGAAGGATGGGACATTCTGGGTAGTCCGTCTCTCTCTCTGATATGAAGGACGGGAAATTCTGAGTAGTCTGTCTCTCTCTGATATGAAGGATGGGACATTCTATGTAGTCTGTCTCTCTCGCTGATATGAAGGACGGGACATTCTGGGTAGTCTGTCTCTCTCTGATATGAAGGAAGGTACATTCTGGGTAGTCTGTCTCTCTCTGGAATGAAGGACGGGACATTCTGGGTAGTCTGTCTCGCTCTCTGATATGAAGGACGAGACATTCTGGGTATTCAGGGTAGTCTCTCTCTCTCTCTCTGATATGAAGGACGGGACATTCTGGGTAGTCTGTCTCTCTCTCTGATATGAAGGATGGGACATTCTGGGTAGTCTGTCTCTCTCTGATAGGAAGAACGGGGCATTCTGGGTAGTCTGTCTCTCTCTGATAGGAAGGACCGGGCATTCTGGGTAGTCTGTCTCTCTCTGATAGGAAGGACGGGACATTCTGGGTAGTCTGTCTCTCTCTCTGATATGAAGGATGGGACATTCTGGGTCGTCTGTCTCTCTCTGATATGAAGGACGGGACATTCTGGGTCGTCTGTCTCTCTCTGATATGAAGGACGGGACATTCTGGGTCGTCTGTCTCTCTCTGATATGAAGGACGGGACATTCTGGGTCGTCTGTCTATCTCTCTGATATGAAGGACGGGACATTCTGGGTCGTCTGTCTCTCTCTCTGATATGAAGGACGGGACATTCTGGGTAGTCTGTCTCTCTCTGATATGAAGGACGGGACATTCTGGGAAATCTGTCTCTCTCTGATATGAAGGACGGGACATTCTGGGTAGTCTGTCTCTCTCTCTGATATGAAGGATGGGACATTCTGGGTAGTCTGTCTCTCTCTGATATGAAGGAAGGTACATTCTGGGTAGTCTGTCTCTCTCTGGAATGAAGGACGGGACATTCTGGGCAGTCTGTTTCGGTCTCTGATATGAAGGACGGGACATTCTGGGTAGTCTGTCTCTCTCTGATATGAAGGACGGGACATTCTGGATAGTCTGTTTCGGTCTCTGATATGAAGGAAGGGACATTCTGGGTAGTCTGTCTCTGATATGAAGGACGGGACATTCTGGGTAGTTTGTCTCTCTCTTTGATAGGAAGGACGGGACATTCTGGGTAGTCTGTCTCTCTCTGGAATTAATGATGGGACATTCTGGGCAGTCTGTCTCAGTCTCTGATATGAAGGACGGGACATTCTGGGTAGTCTGTCTCTCTCTGATCTGAAGGACGGGACATTCTGGGTCGTCTCTCTCTCTCTCTGATATGAAGGACGGGACATTCTGGGTCGTCTGTCTCTCTCTGATATGAAGGACGGGACATTCTGGGTAGTCTGTCTCTCTCTGATATGAAGGACGGAACATTCTGGGTAGTGTGTCTCTCTCTGATATGAAGGACGGGACATTCTGGGTAGTCTGTCTCTCTCTCTGATATGAAGGACGGGACATTCTGGGTAGTCTGTCTCTCTCTGATATGAAGGACGGGACATTCTGGGTAGTCTGTTTCGGTCTCTGATATGAAGGACGGGACATTCTGGGTAGTCTGTCTCTCTCTCTGATATGAAGGATGGGACATTCTGGGTCGTCTGTCTCTCTCTGATATGAAGGACGGGACATTCTGGGTCGTCTGTCTCTCTCTGATATGAAGGATGGGACCTTCTGGGTAGTCTGTCTCTCTCTGATATGAAGGATGGGACATTCTGGGTCGTCTGTCTCTCTCTCTCTGATATGAAGGATGGGACATTCTGGGTAGTCTGTCTCTCTCTGATATGAAGGACGGAACATTCTGGGTCGTCTATCTCTCTCTCTGATATGAAGGACGGGACATTCTGGGTCGTCTGTCTCTCTCTCTGATATGAAGGACGGGACATTCTGGGTCGTCTGTCTCTCTCTCTGATATGAAGGACGGGACATTCTGGGTAGTCTGTCTCTCTCTGATATGAAGGACGGGACATTCTGGGTAGTCTCTCTCTCTGATATGAAGGACGGGACATTCTGGGTAATCTCTCTTAGTCTCTGATATGAAGGACGGGACATTCTGGGAAGTCTGTCTCTCTCTGATATGAAGGACGGGACATTCTTGGTAGTCTGTCTCTCTCTGTGATATGAAGGACGGGACATTCTGGGTAGTCTGTCTCTCTCTGATATGAAGGATGGGACATTCTGGGTAGTCTGTCTCTCTCTGATATGAAGGACGGGACATTCTGGGTAGTCTGTCTCTCTCTGATATGAAGGACGGGACATTCTGGGTAGTCTGTCTCTCTCTGTGATATGAAGGACGGGACATTCTGGGTAGTCTGTCTCTCTCTGATATGAAGGATGGGACATTCTGGGTAGTCTGTCTCTCTCTGATACGAAGGAAGGTACATTCTGGGTAGTCTGTCTCTCTCTGGAATGAAGGACGGGACATTCTGGGCAGTCTGTTTCGGTCTCTGATATGAAGGACGGGACATTCTGGGTAGTCTGTTTCTATCTCTGATATGAAGGACGGGACATTCTGGATAGTCTGTCTCTGATATGAAGGACGGGACATTCCGGGTAGTCTGTCTCTCTCTGATATGAAGGACGGGACATTCCGGGTAGTCTGTCTCTCTCTGATATGAAGGACGGGACATTCTGGGTAGTCTGTCTCTCTCTGATATGAAGGACGGGACATTCTGGGTAGTCTGTCTCTGATATGAAGGACGGGACATTCCGGGTAGTCTGTCTCTCTCTGATATGAAGGACGGGACATTCTGGGTAGTCTGTCTCTCTCTGATATGAAGGACGGGACATTCTGGGTAGTCTGTCTCTCTCTGATATGAAGGACGGGACATTCTGGGTAGTCTGTCTCTCTCTGATATGAAGGATGGGACATTCTGGGTAGTCTGTCTCTCTGATATGAAGGACGGGACATTCTGGGTAGTCTGTCTCGGTCTCTGATATGAAGGACGGGACATTCTGGGTAGTCTGTCTCTCTCTGATATGATGGATGGGACATTCTGGATAGTCTTTCTCTCTCTGATATGGCGGATGGGACATTCTGGGTTGTCTGTCTCTCTCTCTGATATGAAGGACGGCACATTCTGGGTAGTCTGTCTCTCTCTGATAGGAAGGACGGGACATTCTGGGTAGTCTGTCTCTCTCTCTGATATGAAGGACGAGACATTCTGGGTAGTCTGTCTCTCTCTCTGATATGAAGGACGGGACATTCTGGGTAGTTTGTCTCTCTCTGATATGAAGGATGGGACATTCTGGGTAGTCTGTCTCTCTCTGATATGAAGGACGGGACATTCTGGGTAGTCTGTCTCTCTCTGATATGAAGGAAAGGACATTCTGGGTAGTCTGTCTCTCTCTCTGATATGAAAGACGGGACATTCCGGGTAGTCTGTCTCTCTCTGATATGAAGGACGGGACATTCCGGGTCGTCTGTCTCTCTCTGATATGAAGGACGGGACATTCTGGGTAGTCTGTCTCTCTCTGATATGAAGGACGGGACATTCTGGGTAGTCTGTCTCTCTCTGATATGAAGGACGGGACATTCTGGGTAGTCTCTCTCTCTGATAGGAAGGACGGGACATTCTGGGTAGTCTGTCTCTCTCTCTGATAGGAAGGAGGGGACATTCTGGGTAGTCTGTCTCTCTCTGATATGGAGGACGGGACATTCTGGGTAGTCTGTCTCTCTCTCTGATATGAAGGACGGGACATTCTGGGTTGTCTGTCTCTCTCTCTGATAGGAAGGACGGGACATTCTGGGTAGTCTGTCTCTCTCTGATATGAAGGACGGGACATTCTGGGTAGTCTCTCTCTCTGATAGGAAGGACGGGACATTCTGGGTAGTCTGTCTCTCTCTCTGATAGGAAGGAGGGGACATTCTGGGTAGTCTGTCTCTCTCTGATATGGAGGACGGGACATTCTGGGTTGTCTGTCTCTCTCTCTGATATGAAGGACGGGACATTCTGGGTAGTCTGTCTCTCTCTCTGATAGGAAGGACGGGACATTCTGGGTAGTCTGTCTCTCTCTCTGATAGGAAGGAGGGGACATTCTGGGTAGTCTGTCTCTCTCTGATATGGAGGACGGGACATTCTGGGTAGTCTGTCTCTCTCTCTGATATGAAGGACGGGACATTCTGGGTTGTCTGTCTCTCTCTGATATGAAGGACGGGACATTCTGGGTAGTCTGTCTCTCTCTCTGATATGAAGGACGGGACATTCTGGGTAGTCTGTCTCTCTCTCTGATATGAAGGACGGGACATTCTGGGTAGTCTGTCTCTCTCTCTGATATGAAGGACGGGACATTCTGGGTAGTCTGTTTCGGTCTCTGATATGAAGGACGGGACATTCTGGGTAGTCCGTCTCTCTCTCTGATATGAAGGACGGGAAATTCTGAGTAGTCTGTCTCTCTCTGATATGAAGGATGGGACATTCTATGTAGTCTGTCTCTCTCGCTGATATGAAGGACGGGACATTCTGGGTAGTCTGTCTCTCTCTGATATGAAGGAAGGTACATTCTGGGTAGTCTGTCTCTCTCTGGAATGAAGGACGGGACATTCTGGGTAGTCTGTCTCGCTCTCTGATATGAAGGACGAGACATTCTGGGTATTCAGGGTAGTCTCTCTCTCTCTCTCTGATATGAAGGACGGGACATTCTGGGTAGTCTGTCTCTCTCTCTGATATGAAGGATGGGACATTCTGGGTAGTCTGTCTCTCTCTGATAGGAAGAACGGGGCATTCTGGGTAGTCTGTCTCTCTCTGATATGAAGGACGGGGCATTCTGGGTAGTCTGTCTCTCTCTGATAGGAAGGACGGGACATTCTGGGTAGTCTGTCTCTCTCTCTGATATGAAGGACGGGACATTCTGGGTCGTCTGTCTCTCTCTGATATGAAGGACGGGACATTCTGGGTCGTCTGTCTCTCTCTGATATGAAGGACGGGACATTCTGGGTCGTCTGTCTCTCTCTCTGATATGAAGGACGGGACATTCTGGGTCGTCTGTCTCTCTCTCTGATATGAAGGACGGGACATTCTGGGTAGTCTGTCTCTCTCTCTGATATGAAGGATGGGACATTCTGGGTAGTCTCTCTCTCTGATATGAAGGACGGGACATTCTGGGTAATCTCTCTTAGTCTCTGATATGAAGGACGGGACATTCTGGGAAATCTGTCTCTCTCTGATATGAAGGACGGGACATTCTGGGTAGTCTGTCTCTCTCTCTGATATGAAGGATGGGACATTCTGGGTAGTCTGTCTCTCTCTGATATGAAGGAAGGTACATTCTGGGTAGTCTGTCTCTCTCTGGAATGAAGGACGGGACATTCTGGGCAGTCTGTTTCGGTCTCTGATATGAAGGACGGGACATTCTGGGTAGTCTGTCTCTCTCTGATATGAAGGACGGGACATTCTGGGTAGTCTGTCTCTGATATGAAGGACGGGACATTCTGGGTAGTCTGTCTCTCTCTTTGATAGGAAGGACGGGACATTCTGGGTAGTCTGTCTCTCTCTGGAATTAATGATGGGACATTCTGGGCAGTCTGTCTCAGTCTCTGATATGAAGGACGGGACATTCTGGGTAGTCTGTCTCTCTCTGATCTGAAGGACGGGACATTCTGGGTCGTCTCTCTCTCTCTCTGATATGAAGGACGGGACATTCTGGGTCGTCTGTCTCTCTCTGATATGAAGGACGGGACATTCTGGGTAGTCTGTCTCTCTCTGATATGAAGGACGGAACATTCTGGGTAGTGTGTCTCTCTCTGATATGAAGGACGGGACATTCTGGGTAGTCTGTCTCTCTCTCTGATATGAAGGACGGGACATTCTGGGTAGTCTGTCTCTCTCTGATATGAAGGACGGGACATTCTGGGTAGTCTGTTTCGGTCTCTGATATGAAGGACGGGACATTCTGGGTAGTCTGTCTCTCTCTCTGATATGAAGGATGGGACATTCTGGGTCGTCTGTCTCTCTCTGATATGAAGGACGGGACATTCTGGGTCGTCTGTCTCTCTCTGATATGAAGGATGGGACCTTCTGGGTAGTCTGTCTCTCTCTGATATGAAGGATGGGACATTCTGGGTCGTCTGTCTCTCTCTCTCTGATATGAAGGATGGGACATTCTGGGTAGTCTGTCTCTCTCTGATATGAAGGACGGAACATTCTGGGTCGTCTATCTCTCTCTCTGATATGAAGGACGGGACATTCTGGGTCGTCTGTCTCTCTCTCTGATATGAAGGACGGGACATTCTGGGTCGTCTGTCTCTCTCTCTGATATGAAGGACGGGACATTCTGGGTAGTCTGTCTCTCTCTGATATGAAGGACGGGACATTCTGGGTAGTCTCTCTCTCTGATATGAAGGACGGGACATTCTGGGTAATCTCTCTTAGTCTCTGATATGAAGGACGGGACATTCTGGGAAGTCTGTCTCTCTCTGATATGAAGGACGGGACATTCTTGGTAGTCTGTCTCTCTCTGTGATATGAAGGACGGGACATTCTGGGTAGTCTGTCTCTCTCTGATATGAAGGACGGGACATTCTGGGTAGTCTGTCTCTCTCTGATATGAAGGACGGGACATTCTGGGTAGTCTGTCTCTCTCTGATATGAAGGACGGGACATTCTTGGTAGTCTGTCTCTCTCTGTGATATGAAGGACGGGACATTCTGGGTAGTCTGTCTCTCTCTGATATGAAGGATGGGACATTCTGGGTAGTCTGTCTCTCTCTGATACGAAGGAAGGTACATTCTGGGTAGTCTGTCTCTCTCTGGAATGAAGGACGGGACATTCCGGATAGTCTGTCTCTGATATGAAGGACGGGACATTCCGGGTAGTCTGTCTCTCTCTGATATGAAGGACGGGACATTCTGGGTAGTCTGTCTCTCTCTGATATGAAGGACGGGACATTCTGGGTAGTCTGTCTCTCTCTGATATGAAGGACGGGACATTCTGGGTAGTCTGTCTCTCTCTGATATGAAGGATGGGACATTCTGGGTAGTCTGTCTCTCTCTGATATGAAGGAAGGGACATTCTGGGTAGTCTGTCTCTCTCTGGAATGAAGGACGGGACATTCTGGGCAGTCTGTTTCGGTCTCTGATATGAAGGACGGGACATTCTGGGTAGTCTGTCTCTCTCTGATATGAAGGACGGGACATTCTGGGTAGTCTGTCTCTCTCTGATATGAAGGACGGGACATTCTGGGTAGTCTGTCTCTATCTCTGATATGAAGGACGGGACATTCTGGATAGTCTGTTTCGGTCTCTGATATGAAGGACGGGACATTCTGGGTAGTCTGTCTCTCTCTGATAGGAAGGACGGGACATTCTGGGTAGTCTGTCTCTCTCTGATATGAAGGACGGGACATTCTGGGTAGTCTGTCTCTGATATGAAGGACGGGACATTCTGGGTAGTCTGTCTCTCTCTGGAATTAATGATGGGACATTCTGGGTAGTCTGTCTCTCTCTGATATGAAGGACGGGACATTCTGGGTAGTCTGTCTCTCTCTTTGATAGGAAGGAAGGTACATTCTGGGTAGTCTGTCTCTCTCTGGAATTAATGATGGGACATTCTGGGTAGTCTGTCTCTCTCTGATATGAAGGACGGGACATTCTGGGTAGTGTGTCTCTCTCCCTGATATGAAGGACGGGACATTCTGGGTAGTCTGTCTCTCTCTCTGATATGAAGGACGGGACATTCTGGGTTGTCTGTCTCTCTCTCTGATATGAAGGACGGGACATTCTGGGTAGTCTGTCTCTCTCTGATATGAAGGACGGGACATTCTGGGTAGTCTGTCTCTCTCTGATATGAAGGACGGGACATTCTGGGTAGTCTGTCTCGGTCTCTGATATGAAGGACGGGACATTCTGGGTAGTCTGTCTCTCTCTGATATGAAGGACGGGACATTTTGGGTAGTCTGTCTCTCTCTCTGATATGAAGGATGGGACATTCCGGGTCGTCTGTCTCTCTCTGATATGAAGGACGGGACATTCCGGGTCGTCTGTCTCTCTCTGATATGAAGGATGGGACATTCTGGGTAGTCTGTCTCTCTCTGAAATGAAGGACGGGACCTTCTGGGTAGTCTGTCTCTCTCTCTTTGATATGAAGGACGGGACATTCTGGGTAGTCTGTCTCTCTCTGATATGAAGGACGGGACCTTCTGGGTAGTCTGTCTCTCTCTGATATGAAAGACGGGACATTCTGGGTAGTCTGTCTCTCTCTGATATGAAGGATGGGACCTTCTGGGTAGTCGGTCTCTCTCTCTCTGATATGAAGGATGAGACATTCTGAGTAGTCCGTCTCTCTTTCTCTGATATGAAGGATGGGACATTCTGGGGAGTCTGTCTCAGTGTCTGATCTGGAGGACGGGACATTCTGGGTAGTCTGTCTCTCTCTGACATGAAGGACGGGATATTCTGGGTAGTCTGTCTCTCTGTCTCTGATATGAAGAATGGAATATTCTGGGTAGTCTGTCTCTCTCTCTGATATGAAGGACGGGACATTCTGGGTAGTCTGTCTCTCTGATATGAAGGACGGGACATTCTGGGTAGTCTGTCTCTCTCTGATATGAAGGACGGGACATTCTGGGTAGTCTGTCTCTCTCTGATATGAAGGACGGGACATTCTGGGTAGTCTGTCTCTCTGATATGAAGGACGGGACATTCTGCGTAGTCTGTCTCTCTCTGATATGAAGGACGGGACCTTCTGGGTAGTCTGTCTCTCTCTGATATGAAGGACGGGACCTTCTGGGTAGTCTGTCTCTCTCTGATATGAAGGACGGGACCTTCTGGGTAGTCGGTCTCTCTCTGATATGAAGGACGGGACCTTCTGGGTAGTCGGTCTCTCTCTGATATGAAGGATGGGACATTCTGGGTAGTCTGTCTCTCTCTGATATGAAGGATGGGACATTCTGGGTAGTCTGTCTCTCTCTGATATGAAGGATGAGACATTCTCAGTAGTCGGTCTCTCTTTCTCTGATATGAAGGATGGGACATTCTGGGGAGTCTGTCTCACTGTCTGATCTGGAGGACGGGACATTCTGGGTAGTCTGTCTCTCTGATATGAAGGACGGGACATTCTGGGTAGTCTGTCTCTCTCTGACATGAAGGACGGGATATTCTGGGTAGTCTGTCTCTCTGTCTCTGATATGAAGAATGGAATATTCTGGGTAGTCTGTCTCTCTCTCTGATATGAAGGACCGGACATTCTGGGTAGTCTGTCTCTCTGATATGAAGGACGGGACATTCTGGGTAGTCTGTCTCTCTCTGATATGAAGGACGGGACATTCTGGGTAGTCTGTCTCTCTCTGATATGAAGGACGGGACATTCTGGGTAGTCTGTCTCTCTCTGATATGAAGGATGGGACATTCTGGGTAGTTTGTCTCTCTGATATGAAGGACGGGACATTCAGGGTAGTCTGTCTCGGTCTCTGATATGAAGGATGGGACATTTTGGGTAGTCTGTCTCTCTCTCTGATATGAAGGACGGGACATTCTGGGTAGTCTCTCTCTCTCTGATATGAAGGATGGGACATTCTGGGTAGTCTGTCTCTCTCTGATATGAAGGATGGGACATTCTGGGTAGTCTGTCTCTCTCTGTTATGAAAGACGGGACGTTCTGGATAGTGTGTCTCTCTCTCTGATATGAAGGACGGGACATTCTGGGTAGTCTGTCTCTCTCTCTGATATGAAGGACGGGACATTCTGGGTAGTCTCTCTCTCTCTGATATGAAGGACGGGATATTCTGGGTAGTCTGTCTCTCTCTGATATGAAGGACGGGACATTTCGGGTAGTCTGTCTCTCTCTGATATGAAGGACGGGACATTCCGGGTAGTCTGTCTCTCTCTGATATGAAGGATGGGACATTCCGGGTCGTCTGTCTCTCTCTGATATGAAGGATGGGACATTTCGGGTCGTCTGTCTCTCACTGATATGAAGGACGGGACATTCTGGGTTGTCTGTCTCTCTCTCTGATATGAAGGATGGGACATTCTGGGTAGTCTGTCTCTCTCTCTGATATGAAGGACGGGACATTCCGGGTAGTCTGTCTCTCTCTGATATGAAGGACGGGACATTCCGGGTCGTCTGTCTCTCTCTGATATGAAGAACGGGACATTCCGGGTCGTCTGTCTCTCTCTGATATGAAGGACGGGACATTCCGGGTCGTCTGTCTCTCTCTGATATGAAGGACGGGACATTCCGGGTCGTCTGTCTCTCTCTGATATGAAGGACGGGACATTCCGGGTCGTCTTTCTCTCTCTGATATGAAGGACGGGACATTCTGGGTAGTCTTTCTCTCTCTGATATGAAGGACGGGACATTCTGGGTAGTCTGTCTCTCTCTGATATGAAGGACGGGACATTCTGGGTAGTCTGTCTCTCTCTGATATGAAGGACGGGACATTCTGGGTAGTCTCTCTCTCTGATATGAAGGACGGAACATTCTGGGTAGTCTGTCTCTCTCTCTGATATGAAGGATGGGACATTCTGGGTAGTCTGTCTCTCTCTCTGATATGAAGGACGGGACATTCTGGGTTGTCTGTCTCTCTCTCTGATATGAAGGACGGGACATTCTGGGTTGTCTGTCTCTCTCTCTGATATGGACGGGACATTCTGGGTAGTCTGTCTCTCTCTCTGATATGAAGGACGGGACATTCTGGGTTGTCTGTCTCTCTCTCTGATATGAAGGATGGGACATTCTGGGTAGTCTGTCTCTCTCTGATATGAAGGACGGGATATTCTGGGTAGTCTATCTCTCTGATATGAAGGATGGGACATTCCGGGTCGTCTGTCTCTCTCTGATATGAAGGACGGGACATTTCGGGTCGTCTGTCTCTCACTGATATGAAGGACGGGACATTCTGGGTTGTCTGTCTCTCTCTCTGATATGAAGGACGGGACATTCTGGGTAGTCTGTCTCTCTCTGATATGAAGGACGGGACATTCTGTGTAGTCTGTCTCTCTCTCTGATATGAAGGACGGGACATTCCGGGTAGTCTGTCTCTCTCTCTGATATGAAGGACGGGACATTCCGGGTAGTCTGTCTCTCTCTGATATGAAGGACGGGACATTCCGGGTCGTCTGTCTCTCTCTGATATGAAGAACGGGACATTCCGGGTCGTCTGTCTCTCTCTGATATGAAGGACGGGACATTCCGGGTCGTCTGTCTCTCTCTGATATGAAGAACGGGACATTCCGGGTCGTCTGTCTCTCTCTGATATGAAGGACGGGACATTCCGGGTCGTCTTTCTCTCTCTGATATGAAGGACGGGACATTCTGGGTAGTCTGTCTCTCTCTGATATGAAGGACGGGACATTCCGGGTAGTCTGTCTCTCTCTGATATGAAGGACGGGACATTCTGGGTAGTCTCTCTCTCTGATATGAAGGACGGAACATTCTGGGTAGTCTGTCTCTCTCTCTGATATGAAGGACGGGACATTCTGGGTTGTCTGTCTCTCTCTCTGATATGAAGGACGGGACATTCTGGGTTGTCTGTCTCTCTCTCTGATATGGACGGGACATTCTGGGTAGTCTGTCTCTCTCTCTGATATGAAGGACGGGACATTCTGGGTTGTCTGTCTCTCTCTCTGATATGAAGGATGGGACATTCTGGGTAGTCTGTCTCTCTCTGATATGAAGGACGGGACATTCTGGGTCGTCTGTCTCGGTCTCTGATATGAAGAACGGGACATTCCGGGTCGTCTGTCTCTCTCTGATATGAAGGACGGGACATTCCGGGTCGTCTTTCTCTCTCTGATGTGAAGGACGGGACATTCCGGGTCGTCTGTCTCTCTCTGATATGAAGGACGGGACATTCTGGGTAGTCTGTCTCTCTCTGATATGAAGGATGGGACATTCTGGGTAGTCTGTCTCTCTCTCTGATATGAAGGACGGGACATTCTGGGTAGTCTGTCTCTCTCTGATATGAAGGACGGGACATTCTGGGTAGTCTGTCTCTCTCTCTGATATGAAGGATGGGACATTCTGGGTAGTCTGTCTCTCTCTGATATGAAGGATGGGACATTCTGGGTCGTCTGTCTCTCTCTGATATGAAGGATGGGACATTCTGGGTCGTCTGTCTCTCTCTGATATGAAGGACGGGACATTCTGGGTAGTCTGTCTCTGATATGAAGGACGGGACATTCCGGGTAGTCTGTCTCTCTCTGATATGAAGGACGGGACATTCCGGGTAGTCTGTCTCTCTCTGGAATTAATGATGGGACATTCTGGGCAGTCTGTCTCAGTCTCTGATATGAAGGACGGGACATTCTGGGAAGTCTGTCTCTCTCTGATCTGAAGGACGGGACATTTTGGGTAGTCTGTCTCTCTCTGATATGAAGGACAGGACATTCTGGGTCGTCTGTCTCTCTCTGATATGAAGGACGGGACATTCTGGGTAGTCTGTCTCTCTCTGATATGAAGGACGGAACATTCTGGGTAGTGTGTCTCTCTCTGATATGAAGGACGGGACATTCTGGGTAGTCTGTCTCTCTCTCTGATATGAAGGACGGGACATTCTGGGTAGTCTGTCTCTCTCTCTGATATGAAGGACGGGACATTCTGGGTAGTCTGTCTCTCTCTCTGATATGAAGGACGGGACATTCTGGGTAGTCTGTCTCTCTCTGATATGAAGGACGGGACATTCTGGGTAGTCTGTCTCGGTCCCTGATATGAAGGACGGGACATTCCGGGTCGTCTGTCTCTCTCTGATATGAAGGACGGGACATTCCGGGTCGTCTGTCTCTCTCTGATATGAAGGACGGGACCTTCTGGGTAGTCTGTCTTTCTCTGAAATGAAGGACGGGACATTCCGGGTAGTCTGTCTCTCTCTGATATGAAGGACGGGACATTCTGGGTAGTCTGTCTCTCTCTGATATGAAGGACGGGACATTCTGGGTAGTCTGTCTCTCTCTGATATGAAGGACGGGACATTCTGGGTAGTCTGTCTCTCTCTGATATGAAGGACGGGACATTTTGGGTAGTCTGTCTCTCTCTCTGATATGAAGGATGGGACATTCCGGGTCGTCTGTCTCTCTCTGATATGAAGGACGGGACCTTCTGGGTAGTCTGTCTCTCTCTCTCTGTTATGAAGGATGAGACATTCTGGGGAGTCTGTCTCAGTGTCTGATCTGGAGGACGGGACATTCTGGGTAGTCTGTCTCTCTCTGACATGAAGGACGGGATATTCTGGGTAGTCTGTCTCTCTGTCTCTGATATGAAGAATGGAATATTCTGGGTAGTCTGTCTCTCTCTCTGATATGAAGGACGGGACATTCTGGGTAGTCTGTCTCTCTGATATGAAGGACGGGACATTCTGGGTTGTCTGTCTCTCTCTGATATGAAGGACGGGACATTCTGGGTAGTCTGTCTCGGTCTCTGATATGAAGGATGGGACATTTTGGGTAGTCTCTCTCTCTCTGATATGAAGGATGGGACATTCTGGGTAGTCTGTCTCTCTCTGATATGAAGGATGGGACATTCTGGGTAGTCTGTCTCGCTCTCTGATATGAAGGACGGGACATTCTGGGTAGTCTGTCTCTCTCTGTTATGAAAGACGGGACGTTCTGGATAGTGTGTCTCTCTCTCTGATATGAAGGACGGGACATTCTGGGTAGTCTGTCTCTCTCTCTGATATGAAGGACGGGACATTCTGGGTAGTCTCTCTCTCTCTCTGATATGAAGGACGGGATATTCTGGGTCGTCTGTCTCTCTCTCTGATATGAAGGATGGGACATTCTGGGTCGTCTGTCTCTCTCTGATATGAAGGACGGGACATTCCGGGTCGTCTGTCTCTCACTGATATGAAGGACGGGACATTCTGGGTAGTCTGTCTCTCTCTCTCTGATATGAAGGACGGGACATTCTGGGTAGTCTGTCTCTCTCTGATATGAAGGACGGGACATTCTGGGTAGTCTGTCTCTCTCTCTGATATGAAGGACGGGACATTCTGGGTAGTCTGTCTCTCTCTGATATGAAGGACGGGACATTCTGGGTAGTCTGTCTCTCTCTGATATGAAGGACGGGACATTCTGGGTAGTCTGTCTCTCTCTCTGATATGAAGGACGGGACATTCTGGGTAGTCTGTCTCTCTCTGATATGAAGGACGGGACATTCTGGGTAGTCTGTCTCTCTCTGATATGAAGGACGGGACATTCTGGGTAGTCTGTCTCTCTCTCTGATATGAAGGACGGGACATTCTGGGTAGTCTGTCTCTCTCTGATATGAAGGACGGGACATTCTGGGTAGTCTGTCTCTCTCTCTGATATGAAGGACGGGACATTCGGGGTAGTCTGTCTCGGTCTCTGATATGAAGGATGGGACATTCCGGGTCGTCTGTCTCTCTCTGATATGAAGGACGGGACATTCCGGGTCGTCTGTCTCTCTCTGATATGAAGGACGGGACCTTCTGGGTAGTCTGTCTCTCTCTGATATGAAGGACGGGACATTCCGGGTAGTCTGTCTCTCTCTGATATGAAGGATGGGACCTTCTGGGTAGTCTGTCTCTCTCTGATATGAAGGACGGGACCTTCTGGGTAGTCTGTCTCTCTCTGATATGAAGGACGGGACATTCTGGGTAGTCTGTCTCTCTCTCTGATATGAAGGATGGGACATTCTGGGTAGTCTGTCTCTCTCTCTCTGATATGAAGGACGGGACATTCTGGGTAGTCTGTCTCTCTCTGATATGAAGGACGGAACATTCTGGGTAGTCTGTCTCGGTCTCTGATATGAAGGATGGGACATTTTGGGTAGTCTCTCTCTCTCTGATATGAAGGATGGGACATTCTGGGTAGTCTGTCTCTCTCTGATATGAAGGACGGGACATTCTGGGTAGTCTCTCTCTCTCTCTGATATGAAGGACGGGATATTCTGGGTAGTCTGTCTCTCTCTCTGATATGAAGGACGGGACATTCTGGGTCGTCTTTCTCTCTCTCTGATATGAAGGATGGGACATTCTGGGTCGTCTGTCTCTCACTGATATGAAGGACGGGACATTCTGGGTAGTCTGTCTCTCTCTCTGTGATATGAAGGACGGGACATTCCGGGTAGTCTGTCTCTCTCTGATATGAAGGACGGGACATTCCGGGTAGTCTGTCTCTCTCTGATATGAAGGACGGGACATTCCGGGTAGTCTGTCTCTCTCTCTCTGATATGAAGGACGGGACATTCCGGGTAGTCTGTCTCTCTCTCTGTGATATGAAGGACGGGACATTCCGGGTAGTCTGTCTCTCTCTGATATGAAGGACGGGACATTCCGGGTAGTCTGTCTCTCTCTCTGATATGAAGGACGGGACATTCCGGGTAGTCTGTCTCTCTCTGATATGAAGGACGGGACATTCCGGGTCGTCTGTCTCTCACTGATATGAAGGACGGGACATTCTGGGTAGTCTGTCTCTCTCTCTGTGATATGAAGGACGGGACATTCCGGGTAGTCTGTCTCTCTCTGATATGAAGGACGGGACATTCCGGGTCGTCTGTCTCTCACTGATATGAAGGACGGGACATTCTGGGTAGTCTGTCTCTCTCTCTCTGATATGAAGGACGGGACATTCTGGGTAGTCTGTCTCTCTCTCTGATATGGAGGACGGGACATTCTGGGTCGTCTCTCTCTCTCTCTGATATGAAGGACGGGACATTCTGGGTCGTCTGTCTCTCTCTGATATGAAGGACGGGACATTCTGGGTAGTCTGTCTCTCTCTGATATGAAGGACGGGACATTCTGGGTAGTCTGTCTCTCTCTGATATGAAGGACGGGACATTCTGGGTAGTCTGTCTCTCTCTCTGATATGAAGGACGGGACATTCTGGGTAGTCTGTCTCTCTCTCTGATATGAAGGACGGGACATTCTGGGTAGTCTGTCTCTCTCTGATATGAAGGACGGGACATTCTGGGTAGTCTGTCTCTCTCTCTCTGATATGAAGTACGGGACATTCTGGGTAGTCTGTCTCTCTCTGATATGAAGGACGGGACATTCTGGGTAGTCTGTCTCTCTCTGATATGAAGGACGGGACATTCTGGGTAGTCTGTCTCTCTCTGATATGAAGGATGGGACATTCTGGGTAGTCTGTCTCTCTCTGGAATGAAGGACGGGACATTCTGGGCAGTCTGTTTCGGTCTCTGATATGAAGGACGGGACATTCTGGGTAGTCTGTCTCTCTCTCTGATATGAAGGATGGGACATTCTGGGTAGTCTGTCTCTCTCTGATATGAAGGACGGGACATTCTGGGTAGTCTGTCTCTATCTCTGATATGAAGGACGGGACATTCTGGATAGTCTGTTTCGGTCTCTGATATGAAGGAAGGGACATTCTGGGTAGTCTGTCTCTCTCTTTGATAGGAAGGAAGGTACATTCTGGGTAGTCTGTCTCTCTCTGGAATTAATGATGGGACATTCTGGGCAGTCTGTCTCAGTCTCTGATATGAAGGACGGGACATTCTGGGTCGTCTGTCTCTCTCTGATCTGAAGGACGGGACATTCTGGGTCGTCTGTCTCTCTCTGATATGAAGGACGGGACATTCTGGGTAGTCTGTCTCTCTCTGATATGAAGGACGGGACATTCTGGGTAGTGTGTCTCTCTCTGATATGAAGGACGGGACATTCTGGGTAGTCTGTCTCTCTCCCTGATATGAAGGACGGGACATTCTGGGTAGTCTTTCTCTCTCTGATATTGCGGATGGGACATTCTGGGTTGTCTGTCTCTCTCTCTGATATGAAGGACGGTACATTCTGGGTAGTCTGTCTCTCTCTGATAGGAAGGACGGGACATTCCGGGTAGTCTGTCTCTCTCTGATATGAAGGACGGGACATTCCGGGTAGTCTGTCTCTCTCTGATATGAGGGACGGGACATTCCGGGTAGTCTGTCTCTCTCTGATATGAAGGACGGGACATTCCGGGTAGTCTGTCTCTCTCTGATATGAAGGACGGGACATTCCGGGTAGTCTGTCTCTCTCTGATATGAAGGACGGGACATTCTGGGTAGTCTCTCTCTCTGATAGGAAGGACGGGACATTCTGGGTAGTCTGTCTCTCTCTCTGATAGGAAGGACGGGACATTCCGGGTAGTCTGTCTCTCTCTCTGATAGGAAGGACGGGACATTCCGGGTAGTCTGTCTCTCTCTGATATGAAGGACGGGACATTCTGGGTAGTCTGTCTCTCTCTGATATGAAGGACAGGACATTCTGGGTAGTCTCTCTCTCTGATAGGAAGGACGGGACATTCTGGGTAGTCTGTCTCTCTCTCTGATAGGAAGGACGGGACATTCTGGGTAGTCTGTCTCTCTCTGATATGAAGGACGGGACATTCTGGGTAGTCTGTCTCTCTCTCTGATATGAAGGACGGGAAATTCTGAGTAGTCTGTCTCTCTCTGATATGAAGGATGGGACATTCTATGTAGTCTGTCTCTCTCGCTGATATGAAGGATGGGACATTCTGGGTAGTCTGTCTCTCTCTGATATGAAGGAAGGTACATTCTGGGTAGTCTGTCTCTCTCTGGAATGAATGATGGGACATTCTGGGTAGTCTGTCTCGCTCTCTGATATGAAGGACGAGACATTCTGGGTATTCAGGGTAGTCTCTCTCTCTCTCTGATATGAATGACGGGACATTCTGGGTAGTCTGTCTCTCTCTCTGATAGGAAGGACGGGACATTCTGGGTAGTCTGTCTCTCTCTCTGATATGAAGGATGGGACATTCTGGGTCGTCTGTCTCTCTCTGATATGAAGGACGGGACATTCTGGGTCGTCTGTCTCTCTCTCTGATATGAAGGACGGGACATTCTGGGTCGTCTGTCTCTCTCTGATATGAAGGATGGGACATTCTGTGTCGTCTGTCTCTCTCTGATATGAAGGATGGGACATTCTGGGTCGTCTGTCTCTCTCTCTCTGATATGAAGGATGGGACATTCTGGGTAGTCTGTCTCTCTCTGAAATGAAGGACGGAACATTCTGGGTCGTCTGTCTCTCTCTCTCTGATATGAAGGACGGGACATTCTGGGTCGTCTGTCTCTCTCTCTGATATGAAGGACGGGACATTCTGGGTCGTCTGTCTCTCTCTCTGATATGAAGGACGGGACATTCTGGGTCGTCTGTCTCTCTCTCTGATATGAAGGACGGGACATTCTGGGTAGTCTGTCTCTCTCTCTGATATGAAGGACGGGACATTCTGGGTAGTCTGTCTCTCTCTGATATGAAGGACGGGACATTCTGGGTAGTCTCTCTCTCTGATATGAAGGACGGGACATTCTGGGTAATCTCTCTTAGTCTCTGATATGAAGGACGGGACATTCTGGGAAGTCTGTCTCTCTCTGATATGAAGGACGGGACATTCTGGGAAGTCTGTCTCTCTCTCTGATATGAAGGACGGGACATTCTTGGTAGTCTGTCTCTCTCTCTGATATGAAGGACGGGACATTCTGGGTAGTCTGTCTCTCTCTGATATGAAGGATGGGACATTCTGGGTAGTCTGTCTCTCTCTGATATGAAGGACGGGACATTCTGGGTAGTCTGTCTCTCTCTGGAATGAAGGACGGGACATTCTGGGCAGTCTGTTTTGGTCTCTGATATGAAGGACGGGACATTCTGGGTAGTCTGTCTCTCTCTGATATGAAGGAAGGTACATTCTGGGTAGTCTGTCTCTCTCTGGAATGAAGGACGGGACATTCTGGGCAGTCTGTTTCGGTCTCTGATATGAAGGACGGGACATTCTGGGTAGTCTGTCTCTGATATGAAGGACGGGACATTCCGGGTAGTCTGTCTCTCTCTGATATGAAGGAAGGGACATTCTGGGTAGTCTGTCTCTCTCTGGAATGAAGGACGGGACATTCTGGGCAGTCTGTTTCGGTCTCTGATATGAAGGACGGGACATTCTGGGTAGTCTGTTTCTCTCTGATATGAAGGACGGGACATTCTGGGCAGTCTGTTTCGGTCTCTGATATGAAGGACGGGACATTCTGGGTAGTCTGTCTCTATCTCTGATATGAAGTACGGGACATTCTGGGTAGTCTGTCTCTCTCTGATATGAAGGAAGGGACATTCTGGGTAGTCTGTCTCTCTCTGGAATGAAGGACGGGACATTCTGGGCAGTCTTTTTCGGTCTCTGATATGAAGGAAGGGACATTCTGGGTAGTCTGTCTCTGATATGAAGGACGGGACATTCTGGGTAGTCTGTCTCTCTCTTTGATAGGAAGGAAGGTACATTCTGGGTAGTCTGTCTCTCTCTGGAATTAATGATGGGACATTCTGGGCAGTCTGTCTCAGTCTCTGATATGAAGGACGGGACATTCTGGGTAGTCTGTCTCTCTCTGTTCTGAAGGACGGGACATTCTGGGTCGTCTCTCTCTCTCTCTGATCTGAAGGACGGGACATTCTGGGTAGTCAGTCTCTCTCTGATATGAAGGACGGAACATTCTGGGTAGTGTGTCTCTCTCTGATATGAAGGACGGGACATTCTGGGTAGTCTGTCTCTCCCTGATATGAAGGACGGGACATTCTGGGTAGTCTGTCTCTCTCTCTGATATGAAGGATGGGACATTCTGGGTTGTCTGTCTCTCTCTCTGATATGAAGGACGGGACATTCTGGGTAGTCTGTCTCTCTCTGATATGAAGGACGGGACATTCTGGGTAGTCTGTCTCGGTCTCTGATATGAAGGACGGGACATTCTGGGTAGTCTGTCTCTCTCTGATATGAAGGACGGGACATTTTGGGTAGTCTGTCTCTCTCTCTGATATGAAGGATGGGACATTCCGGGTCGTCTGTCTCTCTCTGATATGAAGGACGGGACATTCCGGGTCGTCTGTCTCTCTCTGATATGAAGGACGGGACCTTCTGGGTAGTCTGTCTCTCTCTGATATGAAGGACGGGACATTCTGGGTAGTCTGTCTCTCTCTGATATGAAGGACGGGACATTCTGGGTAGTCTGTCTCTCTCTGATATGAAGGATGGGACATTCTTTGTAGTCTGTCTCTCTCTGATATGAAGGATGGGACCTTCTGGGTAGTCGGTCTCTCTCTCTCTGATATGAAGGATGAGACATTCTGAGTAGTCGGTCTCTCTTTCTCTGATATGAAGGATGGGACATTCTGGGGAGTCTGTCTCAGTGTCTGATCTGGAGGACGGGACATTCTGGGTAGTCTGTCTCTCTCTGACATGAAGGACGGGATATTCTGGGTAGTCTGTCTCTCTGTCTCTGATATGAAGAATGGAATATTCTGGGTAGTCTGTCTCTCTCTCTGATATGAAGGACGGGACATTCTGGGTAGTCTGTCTCTCTGATATGAAGGACGGGACATTCTGGGTAGTCTGTCTCTCTCTGATATGAAGGACGGGACATTCTGGGTAGTCTGTCTCTCTCTGATATGAAGGATGGGACATTCTGGGTAGTCTGTCTCTCTGATATGAAGGACGGGACATTCAGGGTAGTCTGTCTCGGACTCTGATATGAAGGATGGGACATTTTGGGTAGTCTGTCTCTCTCTGATATGAAGGACGGGACATTCTGGGTAGTCTGTCTCTCTCTGATATGAAGGACGGGACATTCTGGGTAGTCTGTCTCTCTCTGATATGAAGGATGGGACATTCTGGGTAGTCTGTCTCTCTGATATGAAGGACGGGACATTCAGGGTAGTCTGTCTCGGACTCTGATATGAAGGATGGGACATTTTGGGTAGTCTGTCTCTCTCTGATATGAAGGACGGGACATTCTGGGTAGTCTGTCTCTCGCTCTCTGATAAGAAGGACGGGACATTCTGGGTAGTCTGTCTCTCTCTGTTATGAAAGACGGGACGTTCTGGATAGTGTGTCTCTCTCTCTGATATGAAGGACATGACATTCTGGGTAGTCTGTCTCTCTCTCTGATATGAAGGACGGGATATTCTGGGTAGTCTCTCTCTCTCTGATATGAAGGACGGGACATTCTGGGTAGTCTGTCTATCTCTCTGATATGAAGGATGGGACATTCCGGGTCGTCTGTCTCTCTCTGATATGAAGGACGGGACATTTCGGGTCGTCTGTCTCTCACTGATATGAAGGATGGGACATTCTGGGTAGACTGTCTCTCTCTGATATGAAGGACGGGACATTCTGGGTCGTCTGTCTCTCTCTGATATGAAGAACGGGACATTCCGGGTCGTCTGTCTCTCTCTGATATGAAGGACGGGACATTCCGGGTTGTCTTTCTCTCTCTGATATGAAGGACGGGACATTCTGGGTAGTCTGTCTCTCTCTGATAGGAAGGACGGGACATTCTGGGTAGTCTGTCTCTCTCTCTGATATGAAGGATGGGACATTCTGGGTAGTCTGTCTCTCTCTGATATGAAGGACGGGACATTCTGGGTCGTCTGTCTCTCTCTGATATGAAGGACGGGACATTCTGGGTAGTCTGTCTCTCTCTCTGATATGAAGGACGGGACATTCTGGGTAGTCTGTCTCTCTCTGATATGAAGGACGGGACATTCTGGGTAGTCTCTCTCTCTGATATGAAGGACGGGACATTCTGGGTAGTCTGTCTCTCTCTGATATGAAGGACGGGACATTCTGGGTAGTCTCTCTCACTGATATGAAGGACGGGACATTCTGGGTTGTCTGTCTCTCTCTCTGATATGAAGGATGGGACATTCTGGGTAGTCTGTCTCTCTCTCTGATATGAAGGACGGGACATTCTGGGTAGTCTCTCTCTCTCTGATATGAAGGATGGGATATTCTGGGTAGTCTATCTCTCTGATATGAATGATGGGACATTCCGGGTCGTCTGTCTCTCTCTGATACGAAGGACGGGACATTCCGGGTCGTCTTTCTCTCTCTGATATGAAGGACGGGACATTCCGGGTCGTCTGTCTCTCTCTGATATGAAGGACGGGACCTTCTGGGTAGTCTGTCTCTCTCTGATATGAAGGACGGGACATTCTGGGTAGTCTGTCTCTCTCTGATATGAAGGATGGGACATTCTGGGTAGTCTGTCTCTCTCTGATATGAAGGAAGGGACATTCTGGGTAGTCTGTCTCTCTCTGGAATGAAGGACGGGACATTCTGGGCAGTCTGTTTCGGTCTCTGATATGAAGGACGGGACATTCTGGGTAGTCTGTCTCTCTCTGATATGAAGGACGGGACATTCTGGATAGTCTGTTTCGGTCTCTGATATGAAGGAAGGGACATTCTGGGTAGTCTGTCTCTGATATGAAGGACGGGACATTCCGGGTAGTCTATCTCTCTTTGATAGGAAGGAAGGTACATTCTGGGTAGTCTGTCTCTCTCTGGAATTAATGATGGGACATTCTGGGCAGTCTGTCTCAGTCTCTGATATGAAGGACGGGACATTCTGGGTAGTCTCTCTCTCTCTGATATGAAGGACGGGACATTCTGGGTAGTCTGTCTCTCTCTCTGATATGAAGGACGGGACATTCTGGGCAGTCTGTCTCTCTCTGATATGAAGGACGGGACATTCTGGGTCGTCTCTCTCTCTCTCTGATATGAAGGACGGGACATTCTGGGTCGTCTGTCTCTCTCTGATATGAAGGACGGGACATTCTGGGTAGTCTGTCTCTCTCTGATATGAAGGACGGAACATTCTGGGTAGTGTGTCTCTCTCTGATATGAAGGACGGGACATTCTGGGTAGTCTGTCTCTCTCTCTGATATGAAGGACGGGACATTCTGGGTAGTCTGTCTCTCTCTGATATGAAGGATGGGACATTCTGGGTAGTCTGTCTCTCTCTGATATGAAGGATGGGACCTTCTGGGTAGTCGGTCTCTCTCTCTCTCTGATATGAAGGATGAGACATTCTGAGTAGTCGGTCTCTCTTTCTCTGATATGAAGGATGAGACATTCTGAGTAGTCGGTCTCTCTTTCTCTGATATGAAGGACGGGACATTCTGGGTCGTCTCTCTCTCTCTGATATGAAGGACGGGACATTCTGGGTAGTCTGTCTCTCTCTCTGATATGAAGGACGGGACATTCTGGGTAGTCTGTCTCTCTCTGACATGAAGGACGGGATATTCTGGGTAGTCTGTCTCTCTGTCTCTGATATGAAGAATGGAATATTCTGGGTAGTCTGTCTCTCTCTCTGATATGAAGGACGGGACATTCTGGGTAGTCTGTCTCTCTGATATGAAGAACGGGACATTCTGGGTAGTCTGTCTCTCTCTGATATGAAGGACGGGACATTCTGGGTAGTCTGTCTCTCTCTGATATGAAGGACGGGACATTCTGGGTAGTCTGTCTCTCTCTGATATGAAGGACGGGACATTCTGGGTAGTCTGTCTCTCTGATATGAAGAACGGGACATTCTGGGTAGTCTGTCTCTCTCTGATATGAAGGACGGGACATTCTGGGTAGTCTGTCTCTCTCTGATATGAAGGACGGGACATTCTGGGTAGTCTGTCTCTCTCTGATATGAAGGATGGGACATTCTGGGTAGTCTGTCTCTCTGATATGAAGGACGGGACATTCAGGGTAGTCTGTCTCGGTCTCTGATATGAAGGATGGGACATTTTGGGTAGTCTGTCTCTCTCTGATATGAAGGACGGGACATTCTGGGTAGTCTGTCTCTCTCTGATATGAAGGACGGGACATTCTGGGTAGTCTGTCTCTCTCTGTTATGAAAGACGGGACGTTCTGGATAGTGTGTCTCTCTCTCTGATATGAAGGACGGGACACTCTGGGTAGTCTGTCTCTCTCTGTTATGAAAGACGGGACGTTCTGGATAGTGTGTCTCTCTCTCTGATATGAAGGACGGGATATTCTGGGTAGTCTCTCTCTCTCTGATATGAAGGACGGGATATTCTGGGTAGTCTATCTCTCTGATATGAAGGATGGGACATTCCGGGTCGTCTGTCTCTCTCTGATATGAAGGACGGGACATTTCGGGTCGTCTGTCTCTCACTGATATGAAGGATGGGACATTCTGGGTAGTCTGTCTCTCTCTGATATGAAGGACGGGACATTCCGGGTCGTCTGTCTCTCTCTGATATGAAGAACGGGACATTCCGGGTCGTCTGTCTCTCTCTGATATGAAGGACGGGACATTCCGGGTCGTCTTTCTCTCTCTGATATGAAGGACGGGACATTCTGGGTAGTCTGTCTCTCTCTGATAGGAAGGACGGGACATTCTGGGTAGTCTGTCTCTCTCTGATAGGAAGGACGGGACATTCTGGGTAGTCTGTCTCTCTCTCTGATATGAAGGATGGGACATTCTGGGTAGTCTGTCTCTCTCTGATATGAAGGACGGGACATTCTGGGTCGTCTGTCTCTCTCTGATATGAAGGACGGGACATTCTGGGTAGTCTGTCTCTCTCTCTGATATGAAGGACGGGACATTCTGGGTAGTCTGTCTCTCTCTGATATGAAGGACGGGACATTCTGGGCAGTCTGTCTCTCTCTCTGATATGAAGGACGGGACATTCTGGGCAGTCTGTCTCTCTCTCTGATATGAAGGACGGGACATTCTGGGCAGTCTGTCTCTCTCTCTGATATGAAGGACGGGACATTCTGGGTAGTCTGTCTCTCTCTGATATGAAGGATGGGACATTCTGGGTAGTCTGTCTCTCTCTGATATGAAGGACGGGACATTCTGGGTAGTCTCTCTCACTGATATGAAGGACGGGACATTCTGGGTTGTCTGTCTCTCTCTCTGATATGAAGGATGGGACATTCTGGGTAGTCTGTCTCTCTCTCTGATATGAAGGATGGGACATTCTGGGTAGTCTCTCTCTCTCTGATATGAAGGATGGGATATTCTGGGTAGTCTATCTCTCTGATATGAATGATGGGACATTCCGGGTCGTCTGTCTCTCTCTGATATGAAGGACGGGACATTCCGGGTCGTCTTTCTCTCTCTGATATGAAGGACGGGACATTCCGGGTCGTCTGTCTCTCTCTGATATGAAGGACGGGACCTTCTGGGTAGTCTGTCTCTCTCTCATATGAAGGACGGGACATTCTGGGTAGTCTGTCTCTCTCTGATATGAAGGATGGGACATTCTGGGTAGTCTGTCTCTCTCTGATATGAAGGAAGGGACATTCTGGGTAGTCTGTCTCTCTCTCTGATATGAAGGACGGGACATTCTGGGTAGTCTGTCTCTCTCTGGAATGAAGGACGGGACATTCTGGGCAGTCTGTTTCGGTCTCTGATATGAAGGACGGGACATTCTGGGTAGTCTGTCTCTGATATGAAGGACGGGAAATTCCGGGTAGTCTGTCTCTCTCTGATATGAAGGACGGGACATTCTGGGTAGTCTGTCTCTCTCTGGAATTAATGATGGGACATTCTGGGCAGTCTGTCTCAGTCTCTGATATGAAGGACGGGACATTCTGGGTAGTCTGTCTCTCTCTCTGATATGAAGGACGGGACATTCTGGGTAGTCTGTCTCTCTCTCTGATATGAAGGACGGGACATTCTGGGTTGTCTGTCTCTCTCTCTGATAAGAAGGACGGCACATTCTGGGTAGTCTGTCTCTCTTTGATAGGAAGGACGGGACATTCTGGGTAGTCTGTCTCTCTCTGATATGAAGGACGGGACATTCTGGGTAGTCTGTCTCTCTCTGATATGAAGGAAAGGACATTCTGGGTAGTCTGTCTCTCTCTCTGATACGAAGGACGGGACATTCCGGGTAGTCTGTCTCTCTCTGATATGAAAGACGGGACATTCCGGGTAGTCTGTCTCTCTCTGATATGAAGGACGGGACATTCCGGGTAGTCTGTCTCTCTCTGATATGAAAGACGGGACATTCCGGGTAGTCTGTCTCTCTCTGATATGAAGGACGGGACATTCCGGGTAGTCTGTCTCTCTCTGATATGAAGGATGGGACATTCTGGGTAGTCTGTCTCTCTCTGATATGAAGGACGGGACATTCTGGGTAGTCTCTCTCTCTGATAGGAAGGACGGGACATTCTGGGTAGTCTGTCTCTCTCTCTGATAGGAAGGACGGGACATTCTGGGTAGTCTGTCTCTCTCTCTGATAGGAAGGACGGGACATTCTGGGTAGTCTGTCTCTCTCTCTGATAGGAAGGAGGGGACATTCTGGGTAGTCTGTCTCTCTCTGATATGGAGGACGGGACATTCTGGGTAGTCTGTCTCTCTCTGATATGAAGGACGGGACATTCTGGGTAGTCTGTCTCTCTCTGAAAGGAAGGATGGGACATTCTGGGTAGTCTGTCTCTCTCTGATAGGAAGGACGGGACATTCTGGGTTGTCTGTCTCTCTCTGATATGAAGGACGGGACATTCTGGGTAGTCTGTCTCTCTCTCTGATATGAAGGACGGGACATTCTGGGTTGTCTGTCTCTCTCTGATATGAAGGACGGGACATTCTGGGTAGTCTGTTTCGGTCTCTGATATGAAGGACGGGACATTCTGGGTAGTCTGTCTCTCTCTCTGATATGAAGGACGGGACATTCTGGGTCGTCTGTCTCTCTCTGATATGAAGGACGGGACATTCTGGGTCGTCTGTCTCTCTCTGATATGAAGGACGGGACATTCTGGGTAGTCTGTCTCTCTCTGATATGAAGGACGGGAAAGTCTGAGTAGTCTGTCTCTCTCTGATATGAAGGATGGGACATTCTGGGTAGTCTGTCTCTCTCTGATATGAGGACGGGACATTCTGGGTAGTCTCTCTCTCTGATATGAAGGATGGGACATTCTGGGTAGTCTGTCTCTCTCTGATATGAAGGACGGGACATTCTGGGTAGTCTCTCTCTCTGATATGAAGGACGGGACATTCTGGGTAATCTCTCTTAGTCTCTGATATGAAGGACGGGACATTCTGGGTAGTCTGTCTCTCTCTCTGATATGAAGGACGGGACATTCTGGGTAGTCTGTCTCTCTCTGATATGAAGGACGGGACATTCTGGGTAGTCTGTCTCTCTCTCTGATATGAAGGACGGGACATTCTGGGTAGTCTGTCTCTCTCTGATATGAAGGACGGGACATTCTGGGTAGTCTGTCTCTCTCTCTGATAAGAAGGACGGGACATTCTGGGTAGTCTGTCTCTCTCTGATATGAAGGATGGGACATTCTGGGTAGTCTGTCTCTCTCTGATATGAAGGACGGGACATTCTGGGTAGTCTGTCTCTGATATGAAGGACGGGACATTCTGGGTAGTCTGTCTCTCTCTCTGATATGAAGGACGGGACATTCCGGGTAGTCTGTCTCTCTCTGATATGAAGGACGGGACATTCTGGGTAGTCTATCTCTCTTTGATAGGAAGGAAGGTACATTCTGGGTAGTCTGTCTCTCTCTGATATGAAGGACGGGACATTTTGGGTAGTCTGTCTCTCTCTCTGATATGAAGGATGGGACATTCCGGGTCGTCTGTCTCTCTCTGATATGAAGGACGGGACATTCCGGGTCGTCTGTCTCTCTCTGATATGAAGGATGGGACATTCTGGGTAGTCTGTCTCTCTCTGAAATGAAGGACGGGACCTTCTGGGTAGTCTGTCTCTCTCTCTTTGATATGAAGGACGGGACCTTCTGGGTAGTCTGTCTCTCTCTGATATGAAAGACGGGACATTCTGGGTAGTCTGTCTCTCTCTGATATGAAGGATGGGACCTTCTGGGTAGTCGGTCTCTCTCTCTCTGATATGAAGGATGAGACATTCTGAGTAGTCCGTCTCTCTTTCTCTGATATGAAGGATGGGACATTCTGGGGAGTCTGTCTCAGTGTCTGATCTGGAGGACGGGACATTCTGGGTAGTCTGTCTCTCTCTGACATGAAGGACGGGATATTCTGGGTAGTCTGTCTCTCTGTCTCTGATATGAAGAATGGAATATTCTGGGTAGTCTGTCTCTCTCTCTGATATGAAGGACGGGACATTCTGGGTAGTCTGTCTCTCTGATATGAAGGACGGGACATTCTGGGTAGTCTGTCTCTCTCTGATATGAAGGACGGGACATTCTGGGTAGTCTGTCTCTCTCTGATATGAAGGACGGGACATTCTGGGTAGTCTGTCTCTCTGATATGAAGGACGGGACATTCTGCGTAGTCTGTCTCTCTCTGATATGAAGGACGGGACCTTCTGGGTAGTCTGTCTCTCTCTGATATGAAGGACGGGACCTTCTGGGTAGTCTGTCTCTCTCTGATATGAAGGACGGGACCTTCTGGGTAGTCGGTCTCTCTCTGATATGAAGGACGGGACCTTCTGGGTAGTCGGTCTCTCTCTGATATGAAGGATGGGACATTCTGGGTAGTCTGTCTCTCTCTGATATGAAGGATGGGACATTCTGGGTAGTCTGTCTCTCTCTGATATGAAGGATGAGACATTCTCAGTAGTCGGTCTCTCTTTCTCTGATATGAAGGATGGGACATTCTGGGGAGTCTGTCTCACTGTCTGATCTGGAGGACGGGACATTCTGGGTAGTCTGTCTCTCTGATATGAAGGACGGGACATTCTGGGTAGTCTGTCTCTCTCTGACATGAAGGACGGGATATTCTGGGTAGTCTGTCTCTCTGTCTCTGATATGAAGAATGGAATATTCTGGGTAGTCTGTCTCTCTCTCTGATATGAAGGACCGGACATTCTGGGTAGTCTGTCTCTCTGATATGAAGGACGGGACATTCTGGGTAGTCTGTCTCTCTCTGATATGAAGGACGGGACATTCTGGGTAGTCTGTCTCTCTCTGATATGAAGGACGGGACATTCTGGGTAGTCTGTCTCTCTCTGATATGAAGGATGGGACATTCTGGGTAGTCTGTCTCTCTGATATGAAGGACGGGACATTCAGGGTAGTCTGTCTCGGTCTCTGATATGAAGGATGGGACATTTTGGGTAGTCTGTCTCTCTCTCTGATATGAAGGACGGGACATTCTGGGTAGTCTCTCTCTCTCTGATATGAAGGATGGGACATTCTGGGTAGTCTGTCTCTCTCTGATATGAAGGATGGGACATTCTGGGTAGTCTGTCTCTCTCTGTTATGAAAGACGGGACGTTCTGGATAGTGTGTCTCTCTCTCTGATATGAAGGACGGGACATTCTGGGTAGTCTGTCTCTCTCTCTGATATGAAGGACGGGACATTCTGGGTAGTCTCTCTCTCTCTGATATGAAGGACGGGATATTCTGGGTAGTCTGTCTCTCTCTGATATGAAGGACGGGACATTTCGGGTAGTCTGTCTCTCTCTGATATGAAGGACGGGACATTCCGGGTAGTCTGTCTCTCTCTGATATGAAGGATGGGACATTCCGGGTCGTCTGTCTCTCTCTGATATGAAGGATGGGACATTTCGGGTCGTCTGTCTCTCACTGATATGAAGGACGGGACATTCTGGGTTGTCTGTCTCTCTCTCTGATATGAAGGATGGGACATTCCGGGTAGTCTGTCTCTCTCTCTGATATGAAGGACGGGACATTCCGGGTAGTCTGTCTCTCTCTGATATGAAGGACGGGACATTCCGGGTCGTCTGTCTCTCTCTGATATGAAGAACGGGACATTCCGGGTCGTCTGTCTCTCTCTGATATGAAGGACGGGACATTCCGGGTCGTCTGTCTCTCTCTGATATGAAGGACGGGACATTCCGGGTCGTCTGTCTCTCTCTGATATGAAGGACGGGACATTCCGGGTCGTCTTTCTCTCTCTGATATGAAGGACGGGACATTCTGGGTAGTCTTTCTCTCTCTGATATGAAGGACGGGACATTCTGGGTAGTCTGTCTCTCTCTGATATGAAGGACGGGACATTCTGGGTAGTCTGTCTCTCTCTGATATGAAGGACGGGACATTCTGGGTAGTCTCTCTCTCTGATATGAAGGACGGAACATTCTGGGTAGTCTGTCTCTCTCTCTGATATGAAGGATGGGACATTCTGGGTAGTCTGTCTCTCTCTCTGATATGAAGGACGGGACATTCTGGGTTGTCTGTCTCTCTCTCTGATATGAAGGACGGGACATTCCGGGTAGTCTGTCTCTCTCTCTGATATGAAGGACGGGACATTCCGGGTAGTCTGTCTCTCTCTGATATGAAGGACGGGACATTCCGGGTCGTCTGTCTCTCTCTGATATGAAGAACGGGACATTCCGGGTCGTCTGTCTCTCTCTGATATGAAGGACGGGACATTCCGGGTCGTCTGTCTCTCTCTGATATGAAGGACGGGACATTCCGGGTCGTCTGTCTCTCTCTGATATGAAGGACGGGACATTCCGGGTCGTCTTTCTCTCTCTGATATGAAGGACGGGACATTCTGGGTAGTCTTTCTCTCTCTGATATGAAGGACGGGACATTCTGGGTAGTCTGTCTCTCTCTGATATGAAGGACGGGACATTCTGGGTAGTCTGTCTCTCTCTGATATGAAGGACGGGACATTCTGGGTAGTCTCTCTCTCTGATATGAAGGACGGAACATTCTGGGTAGTCTGTCTCTCTCTCTGATATGAAGGATGGGACATTCTGGGTAGTCTGTCTCTCTCTCTGATATGAAGGACGGGACATTCTGGGTTGTCTGTCTCTCTCTCTGATATGAAGGACGGGACATTCTGGGTTGTCTGTCTCTCTCTCTGATATGGACGGGACATTCTGGGTAGTCTGTCTCTCTCTCTGATATGAAGGACGGGACATTCTGGGTTGTCTGTCTCTCTCTCTGATATGAAGGATGGGACATTCTGGGTAGTCTGTCTCTCTCTCTGATATGAAGGACGGGACATTCTGGGTAGTCTCTCTCTCTCTGATATGAAGGACGGGATATTCTGGGTAGTCTATCTCTCTGATATGAAGGATGGGACATTCCGGGTCGTCTGTCTCTCTCTGATATGAAGGACGGGACATTTCGGGTCGTCTGTCTCTCACTGATATGAAGGACGGGACATTCTGGGTTGTCTGTCTCTCTCTCTGATATGAAGGACGGGACATTCTGGGTAGTCTGTCTCTCTCTGATATGAAGGACGGGACATTCTGTGTAGTCTGTCTCTCTCTCTGATATGAAGGACGGGACATTCCGGGTAGTCTGTCTCTCTCTCTGATATGAAGGACGGGACATTCCGGGTAGTCTGTCTCTCTCTGATATGAAGGACGGGACATTCCGGGTCGTCTGTCTCGGTCTCTGATATGAAGAACGGGACATTCCGGGTCGTCTGTCTCTCTCTGATATGAAGGACGGGACATTCCGGGTCGTCTTTCTCTCTCTGATGTGAAGGACGGGACATTCCGGGTCGTCTGTCTCTCTCTGATATGAAGGACGGGACATTCTGGGTAGTCTGTCTCTCTCTGATATGAAGGATGGGACATTCTGGGTAGTCTGTCTCTCTCTCTGATATGAAGGACGGGACATTCTGGGTAGTCTGTCTCTCTCTCTGATATGAAGGATGGGACATTCTGGGTAGTCTGTCTCTCTCTGATATGAAGGATGGGACATTCTGGGTCGTCTGTCTCTCTCTGATATGAAGGATGGGACATTCTGGGTCGTCTGTCTCTCTCTGATATGAAGGACGGGACATTCTGGGTAGTCTGTCTCTGATATGAAGGACGGGACATTCCGGGTAGTCTGTCTCTCTCTGATATGAAGGACGGGACATTCCGGGTAGTCTGTCTCTCTCTGGAATTAATGATGGGACATTCTGGGCAGTCTGTCTCAGTCTCTGATATGAAGGACGGGACATTCTGGGAAGTCTGTCTCTCTCTGATCTGAAGGACGGGACATTTTGGGTAGTCTGTCTCTCTCTGATATGAAGGACAGGACATTCTGGGTCGTCTGTCTCTCTCTGATATGAAGGACGGGACATTCTGGGTAGTCTGTCTCTCTCTGATATGAAGGACGGAACATTCTGGGTAGTGTGTCTCTCTCTGATATGAAGGACGGGACATTCTGGGTAGTCTGTCTCTCTCTCTGATATGAAGGACGGGACATTCTGGGTAGTCTGTCTCTCTCTCTGATATGAAGGACGGGACATTCTGGGTAGTCTGTCTCTCTCTCTGATATGAAGGACGGGACATTCTGGGTAGTCTGTCTCTCTCTGATATGAAGGACGGGACATTCTGGGTAGTCTGTCTCGGTCCCTGATATGAAGGACGGGACATTCCGGGTCGTCTGTCTCTCTCTGATATGAAGGACGGGACATTCCGGGTCGTCTGTCTCTCTCTGATATGAAGGACGGGACCTTCTGGGTAGTCTGTCTTTCTCTGAAATGAAGGACGGGACATTCCGGGTAGTCTGTCTCTCTCTGATATGAAGGACGGGACATTCTGGGTAGTCTGTCTCTCTCTGATATGAAGGACGGGACATTCTGGGTAGTCTGTCTCTCTCTGATATGAAGGACGGGACATTCTGGGTAGTCTGTCTCTCTCTGATATGAAGGACGGGACATTTTGGGTAGTCTGTCTCTCTCTCTGATATGAAGGATGGGACATTCCGGGTCGTCTGTCTCTCTCTGATATGAAGGACGGGACCTTCTGGGTAGTCTGTCTCTCTCTCTCTGTTATGAAGGATGAGACATTCTGGGGAGTCTGTCTCAGTGTCTGATCTGGAGGACGGGACATTCTGGGTAGTCTGTCTCTCTCTGACATGAAGGACGGGATATTCTGGGTAGTCTGTCTCTCTGTCTCTGATATGAAGAATGGAATATTCTGGGTAGTCTGTCTCTCTCTCTGATATGAAGGACGGGACATTCTGGGTAGTCTGTCTCTCTGATATGAAGGACGGGACATTCTGGGTTGTCTGTCTCTCTCTGATATGAAGGACGGGACATTCTGGGTAGTCTGTCTCGGTCTCTGATATGAAGGATGGGACATTTTGGGTAGTCTCTCTCTCTCTGATATGAAGGATGGGACATTCTGGGTAGTCTGTCTCTCTCTGATATGAAGGATGGGACATTCTGGGTAGTCTGTCTCGCTCTCTGATATGAAGGACGGGACATTCTGGGTAGTCTGTCTCTCTCTGTTATGAAAGACGGGACGTTCTGGATAGTGTGTCTCTCTCTCTGATATGAAGGACGGGACATTCTGGGTAGTCTGTCTCTCTCTCTGATATGAAGGACGGGACATTCTGGGTAGTCTCTCTCTCTCTCTGATATGAAGGACGGGATATTCTGGGTCGTCTGTCTCTCTCTCTGATATGAAGGATGGGACATTCTGGGTCGTCTGTCTCTCTCTGATATGAAGGACGGGACATTCCGGGTCGTCTGTCTCTCACTGATATGAAGGACGGGACATTCTGGGTAGTCTGTCTCTCTCTCTCTGATATGAAGGACGGGACATTCTGGGTAGTCTGTCTCTCTCTCTCTGATATGAAGGACGGGACATTCTGGGTAGTCTGTCTCTCTCTGATATGAAGGACGGGACATTCTGGGTAGTCTGTCTCTCTCTCTGATATGAAGGACGGGACATTCTGGGTAGTCTGTCTCTCTCTGATATGAAGGACGGGACATTCTGGGTAGTCTGTCTCTCTCTGATATGAAGGACGGGACATTCTGGGTAGTCTGTCTCTCTCTCTGATATGAAGGACGGGACATTCTGGGTAGTCTGTCTCTCTCTGATATGAAGGACGGGACATTCTGGGTAGTCTGTCTCTCTCTCTGATATGAAGGACGGGACATTCGGGGTAGTCTGTCTCGGTCTCTGATATGAAGGATGGGACATTCCGGGTCGTCTGTCTCTCTCTGATATGAAGGACGGGACATTCCGGGTCGTCTGTCTCTCTCTGATATGAAGGACGGGACCTTCTGGGTAGTCTGTCTCTCTCTGATATGAAGGACGGGACATTCCGGGTAGTCTGTCTCTCTCTGATATGAAGGATGGGACCTTCTGGGTAGTCTGTCTCTCTCTGATATGAAGGACGGGACCTTCTGGGTAGTCTGTCTCTCTCTGATATGAAGGACGGGACATTCTGGGTAGTCTGTCTCTCTCTCTGATATGAAGGATGGGACATTCTGGGTAGTCTGTCTCTCTCTCTCTGATATGAAGGACGGGACATTCTGGGTAGTCTGTCTCTCTCTGATATGAAGGACGGAACATTCTGGGTAGTCTGTCTCGGTCTCTGATATGAAGGATGGGACATTTTGGGTAGTCTCTCTCTCTCTGATATGAAGGATGGGACATTCTGGGTAGTCTGTCTCTCTCTGATATGAAGGACGGGACATTCTGGGTAGTCTCTCTCTCTCTCTGATATGAAGGACGGGATATTCTGGGTAGTCTGTCTCTCTCTCTGATATGAAGGACGGGACATTCTGGGTCGTCTTTCTCTCTCTCTGATATGAAGGATGGGACATTCTGGGTCGTCTGTCTCTCACTGATATGAAGGACGGGACATTCTGGGTAGTCTGTCTCTCTCTCTGTGATATGAAGGACGGGACATTCCGGGTAGTCTGTCTCTCTCTGATATGAAGGACGGGACATTCCGGGTAGTCTGTCTCTCTCTGATATGAAGGACGGGACATTCCGGGTAGTCTGTCTCTCTCTCTCTGATATGAAGGACGGGACATTCCGGGTAGTCTGTCTCTCTCTCTGTGATATGAAGGACGGGACATTCCGGGTAGTCTGTCTCTCTCTGATATGAAGGACGGGACATTCCGGGTAGTCTGTCTCTCTCTCTGATATGAAGGACGGGACATTCCGGGTAGTCTGTCTCTCTCTGATATGAAGGACGGGACATTCCGGGTCGTCTGTCTCTCACTGATATGAAGGACGGGACATTCTGGGTAGTCTGTCTCTCTCTCTGTGATATGAAGGACGGGACATTCCGGGTAGTCTGTCTCTCTCTGATATGAAGGACGGGACATTCCGGGTCGTCTGTCTCTCACTGATATGAAGGACGGGACATTCTGGGTAGTCTGTCTCTCTCTCTCTGATATGAAGGACGGGACATTCTGGGTAGTCTGTCTCTCTCTCTGATATGGAGGACGGGACATTCTGGGTCGTCTCTCTCTCTCTCTGATATGAAGGACGGGACATTCTGGGTCGTCTGTCTCTCTCTGATATGAAGGACGGGACATTCTGGGTAGTCTGTCTCTCTCTGATATGAAGGACGGGACATTCTGGGTAGTCTGTCTCTCTCTCTGATATGAAGGACGGGACATTCTGGGTAGTCTGTCTCTCTCTCTGATATGAAGGACGGGACATTCTGGGTAGTCTGTCTCTCTCTGATATGAAGGACGGGACATTCTGGGTAGTCTGTCTCTCTCTCTCTGATATGAAGTACGGGACATTCTGGGTAGTCTGTCTCTCTCTGATATGAAGGACGGGACATTCTGGGTAGTCTGTCTCTCTCTGATATGAAGGACGGGACATTCTGGGTAGTCTGTCTCTCTCTGATATGAAGGATGGGACATTCTGGGTAGTCTGTCTCTCTCTGGAATGAAGGACGGGACATTCTGGGCAGTCTGTTTCGGTCTCTGATATGAAGGACGGGACATTCTGGGTAGTCTGTCTCTCTCTCTGATATGAAGGATGGGACATTCTGGGTAGTCTGTCTCTCTCTGATATGAAGGACGGGACATTCTGGGTAGTCTGTCTCTATCTCTGATATGAAGGACGGGACATTCTGGATAGTCTGTTTCGGTCTCTGATATGAAGGAAGGGACATTCTGGGTAGTCTGTCTCTCTCTTTGATAGGAAGGAAGGTACATTCTGGGTAGTCTGTCTCTCTCTGGAATTAATGATGGGACATTCTGGGCAGTCTGTCTCAGTCTCTGATATGAAGGACGGGACATTCTGGGTCGTCTGTCTCTCTCTGATCTGAAGGACGGGACATTCTGGGTCGTCTGTCTCTCTCTGATATGAAGGACGGGACATTCTGGGTAGTCTGTCTCTCTCTGATATGAAGGACGGGACATTCTGGGTAGTGTGTCTCTCTCTGATATGAAGGACGGGACATTCTGGGTAGTCTGTCTCTCTCCCTGATATGAAGGACGGGACATTCTGGGTAGTCTTTCTCTCTCTGATATTGCGGATGGGACATTCTGGGTTGTCTGTCTCTCTCTCTGATATGAAGGACGGTACATTCTGGGTAGTCTGTCTCTCTCTGATAGGAAGGACGGGACATTCCGGGTAGTCTGTCTCTCTCTGATATGAAGGACGGGACATTCCGGGTAGTCTGTCTCTCTCTGATATGAGGGACGGGACATTCCGGGTAGTCTGTCTCTCTCTGATATGAAGGACGGGACATTCTGGGTAGTCTCTCTCTCTGATAGGAAGGACGGGACATTCTGGGTAGTCTGTCTCTCTCTCTGATAGGAAGGACGGGACATTCCGGGTAGTCTGTCTCTCTCTCTGATAGGAAGGACGGGACATTCCGGGTAGTCTGTCTCTCTCTGATATGAAGGACGGGACATTCTGGGTAGTCTGTCTCTCTCTGATATGAAGGACAGGACATTCTGGGTAGTCTCTCTCTCTGATAGGAAGGACGGGACATTCTGGGTAGTCTGTCTCTCTCTCTGATAGGAAGGACGGGACATTCTGGGTAGTCTGTCTCTCTCTGATATGAAGGACGAGACATTCTGGGTAGTCTGTCTCTCTCTCTGATATGAAGGACGGGAAATTCTGAGTAGTCTGTCTCTCTCTGATATGAAGGATGGGACATTCTATGTAGTCTGTCTCTCTCGCTGATATGAAGGATGGGACATTCTGGGTAGTCTGTCTCTCTCTGATATGAAGGAAGGTACATTCTGGGTAGTCTGTCTCTCTCTGGAATGAATGATGGGACATTCTGGGTAGTCTGTCTCGCTCTCTGATATGAAGGACGAGACATTCTGGGTATTCAGGGTAGTCTCTCTCTCTCTCTGATATGAATGACGGGACATTCTGGGTAGTCTGTCTCTCTCTCTGATAGGAAGGACGGGACATTCTGGGTAGTCTGTCTCTCTCTCTGATATGAAGGATGGGACATTCTGGGTCGTCTGTCTCTCTCTGATATGAAGGACGGGACATTCTGGGTCGTCTGTCTCTCTCTCTGATATGAAGGACGGGACATTCTGGGTCGTCTGTCTCTCTCTGATATGAAGGATGGGACATTCTGTGTCGTCTGTCTCTCTCTGATATGAAGGATGGGACATTCTGGGTCGTCTGTCTCTCTCTCTCTGATATGAAGGATGGGACATTCTGGGTAGTCTGTCTCTCTCTGAAATGAAGGACGGAACATTCTGGGTCGTCTGTCTCTCTCTCTCTGATATGAAGGACGGGACATTCTGGGTCGTCTGTCTCTCTCTCTGATATGAAGGACGGGACATTCTGGGTCGTCTGTCTCTCTCTCTGATATGAAGGACGGGACATTCTGGGTCGTCTGTCTCTCTCTCTGATATGAAGGACGGGACATTCTGGGTAGTCTGTCTCTCTCTCTGATATGAAGGACGGGACATTCTGGGTAGTCTGTCTCTCTCTGATATGAAGGACGGGACATTCTGGGTAGTCTCTCTCTCTGATATGAAGGACGGGACATTCTGGGTAATCTCTCTTAGTCTCTGATATGAAGGACGGGACATTCTGGGAAGTCTGTCTCTCTCTGATATGAAGGACGGGACATTCTGGGAAGTCTGTCTCTCTCTCTGATATGAAGGACGGGACATTCTTGGTAGTCTGTCTCTCTCTCTGATATGAAGGACGGGACATTCTGGGTAGTCTGTCTCTCTCTGATATGAAGGATGGGACATTCTGGGTAGTCTGTCTCTCTCTGATATGAAGGACGGGACATTCTGGGTAGTCTGTCTCTCTCTGGAATGAAGGACGGGACATTCTGGGCAGTCTGTTTTGGTCTCTGATATGAAGGACGGGACATTCTGGGTAGTCTGTCTCTCTCTGATATGAAGGAAGGTACATTCTGGGTAGTCTGTCTCTCTCTGGAATGAAGGACGGGACATTCTGGGCAGTCTGTTTCGGTCTCTGATATGAAGGACGGGACATTCTGGGTAGTCTGTCTCTGATATGAAGGACGGGACATTCCGGGTAGTCTGTCTCTCTCTGATATGAAGGAAGGGACATTCTGGGTAGTCTGTCTCTCTCTGGAATGAAGGACGGGACATTCTGGGCAGTCTGTTTCGGTCTCTGATATGAAGGACGGGACATTCTGGGTAGTCTGTTTCTCTCTGATATGAAGGACGGGACATTCTGGGCAGTCTGTTTCGGTCTCTGATATGAAGGACGGGACATTCTGGGTAGTCTGTCTCTATCTCTGATATGAAGTACGGGACATTCTGGGTAGTCTGTCTCTCTCTGATATGAAGGAAGGGACATTCTGGGTAGTCTGTCTCTCTCTGGAATGAAGGACGGGACATTCTGGGCAGTCTTTTTCGGTCTCTGATATGAAGGAAGGGACATTCTGGGTAGTCTGTCTCTGATATGAAGGACGGGACATTCTGGGTAGTCTGTCTCTCTCTTTGATAGGAAGGAAGGTACATTCTGGGTAGTCTGTCTCTCTCTGGAATTAATGATGGGACATTCTGGGCAGTCTGTCTCAGTCTCTGATATGAAGGACGGGACATTCTGGGTAGTCTGTCTCTCTCTGTTCTGAAGGACGGGACATTCTGGGTCGTCTCTCTCTCTCTCTGATATGAAGGACGGGACATTCTGGGTAGTCTGTCTCTCTCTGATATGAAGGACGGAACATTCTGGGTAGTGTGTCTCTCTCTGATATGAAGGACGGGACATTCTGGGTAGTCTGTCTCTCCCTGATATGAAGGACGGGACATTCTGGGTAGTCTGTCTCTCCCTGATATGAAGGACGGGACATTCTGGGTAGTCTCTCTCTCTGATATGAAGGATGGGACATTCTGGGTTGTCTGTCTCTCTCTCTGATATGAAGGACGGGACATTCTGGGTAGTCTGTCTCTCTCTGATATGAAGGACGGGACATTCTGGGTAGTCTGTCTCGGTCTCTGATATGAAGGACGGGACATTCTGGGTAGTCTGTCTCTCTCTGATATGAAGGACGGGACATTTTGGGTAGTCTGTCTCTCTCTCTGATATGAAGGATGGGACATTCCGGGTCGTCTGTCTCTCTCTGATATGAAGGACGGGACATTCCGGGTCGTCTGTCTCTCTCTGATATGAAGGACGGGACCTTCTGGGTAGTCTGTCTCTCTCTGATATGAAGGACGGGACATTCTGGGTAGTCTGTCTCTCTCTGATATGAAGGACGGGACATTCTGGGTAGTCTGTCTCTCTCTGATATGAAGGATGGGACATTCTTTGTAGTCTGTCTCTCTCTGATATGAAGGATGGGACCTTCTGGGTAGTCGGTCTCTCTCTCTCTGATATGAAGGATGAGACATTCTGAGTAGTCGGTCTCTCTTTCTCTGATATGAAGGATGGGACATTCTGGGGAGTCTGTCTCAGTGTCTGATCTGGAGGACGGGACATTCTGGGTAGTCTGTCTCTCTCTGACATGAAGGACGGGATATTCTGGGTAGTCTGTCTCTCTGTCTCTGATATGAAGAATGGAATATTCTGGGTAGTCTGTCTCTCTCTCTGATATGAAGGACGGGACATTCTGGGTAGTCTGTCTCTCTGATATGAAGGACGGGACATTCTGGGTAGTCTGTCTCTCTCTGATATGAAGGACGGGACATTCTGGGTAGTCTGTCTCTCTCTGATATGAAGGATGGGACATTCTGGGTAGTCTGTCTCTCTGATATGAAGGACGGGACATTCAGGGTAGTCTGTCTCGGACTCTGATATGAAGGATGGGACATTTTGGGTAGTCTGTCTCTCTCTGATATGAAGGACGGGACATTCTGGGTAGTCTGTCTCTCTCTGATATGAAGGACGGGACATTCTGGGTAGTCTGTCTCTCTCTGATATGAAGGATGGGACATTCTGGGTAGTCTGTCTCTCTGATATGAAGGACGGGACATTCAGGGTAGTCTGTCTCGGACTCTGATATGAAGGATGGGACATTTTGGGTAGTCTGTCTCTCTCTGATATGAAGGACGGGACATTCTGGGTAGTCTGTCTCTCGCTCTCTGATAAGAAGGACGGGACATTCTGGGTAGTCTGTCTCTCTCTGTTATGAAAGACGGGACGTTCTGGATAGTGTGTCTCTCTCTCTGATATGAAGGACATGACATTCTGGGTAGTCTGTCTCTCTCTCTGATATGAAGGACGGGATATTCTGGGTAGTCTCTCTCTCTCTGATATGAAGGACGGGACATTCTGGGTAGTCTGTCTATCTCTCTGATATGAAGGATGGGACATTCCGGGTCGTCTGTCTCTCTCTGATAAGAAGGACGGGACATTTCGGGTCGTCTGTCTCTCACTGATATGAAGGATGGGACATTCTGGGTAGACTGTCTCTCTCTGATATGAAGGACGGGACATTCTGGGTCGTCTGTCTCTCTCTGATATGAAGAACGGGACATTCCGGGTCGTCTGTCTCTCTCTGATATGAAGGACGGGACATTCCGGGTTGTCTTTCTCTCTCTGATATGAAGGACGGGACATTCTGGGTAGTCTGTCTCTCTCTGATAGGAAGGACGGGACATTCTGGGTAGTCTGTCTCTCTCTCTGATATGAAGGATGGGACATTCTGGGTAGTCTGTCTCTCTCTGATATGAAGGACGGGACATTCTGGGTCGTCTGTCTCTCTCTGATATGAAGGACGGGACATTCTGGGTAGTCTGTCTCTCTCTCTGATATGAAGGACGGGACATTCTGGGTAGTCTGTCTCTCTCTGATATGAAGGACGGGACATTCTGGGTAGTCTCTCTCTCTGATATGAAGGATGGGACATTCTGGGTAGTCTGTCTCTCTCTGATATGAAGGACGGGACATTCTGGGTAGTCTCTCTCACTGATATGAAGGACGGGACATTCTGGGTTGTCTGTCTCTCTCTCTGATATGAAGGATGGGACATTCTGGGTAGTCTGTCTCTCTCTCTGATATGAAGGACGGGACATTCTGGGTAGTCTCTCTCTCTCTGATATGAAGGATGGGATATTCTGGGTAGTCTATCTCTCTGATATGAATGATGGGACATTCCGGGTCGTCTGTCTCTCTCTGATACGAAGGACGGGACATTCCGGGTCGTCTTTCTCTCTCTGATATGAAGGACGGGACATTCCGGGTCGTCTGTCTCTCTCTGATATGAAGGACGGGACCTTCTGGGTAGTCTGTCTCTCTCTGATATGAAGGACGGGACATTCTGGGTAGTCTGTCTCTCTCTGATATGAAGGATGGGACATTCTGGGTAGTCTGTCTCTCTCTGATATGAAGGAAGGGACATTCTGGGTAGTCTGTCTCTCTCTGGAATGAAGGACGGGACATTCTGGGCAGTCTGTTTCGGTCTCTGATATGAAGGACGGGACATTCTGGGTAGTCTGTCTCTCTCTGATATGAAGGACGGGACATTCTGGATAGTCTGTTTCGGTCTCTGATATGAAGGAAGGGACATTCTGGGTAGTCTGTCTCTGATATGAAGGACGGGACATTCCGGGTAGTCTATCTCTCTTTGATAGGAAGGAAGGTACATTCTGGGTAGTCTGTCTCTCTCTGGAATTAATGATGGGACATTCTGGGCAGTCTGTCTCAGTCTCTGATATGAAGGACGGGACATTCTGGGTAGTCTCTCTCTCTCTGATATGAAGGACGGGACATTCTGGGTAGTCTGTCTCTCTCTCTGATATGAAGGACGGGACATTCTGGGCAGTCTGTCTCTCTCTGATATGAAGGACGGGACATTCTGGGTCGTCTCTCTCTCTCTCTGATATGAAGGACGGGACATTCTGGGTCGTCTGTCTCTCTCTGATATGAAGGACGGGACATTCTGGGTAGTCTGTCTCTCTCTGATATGAAGGACGGAACATTCTGGGTAGTGTGTCTCTCTCTGATATGAAGGACGGGACATTCTGGGTAGTCTGTCTCTCTCTCTGATATGAAGGACGGGACATTCTGGGTAGTCTGTCTCTCTCTGATATGAAGGATGGGACATTCTGGGTAGTCTGTCTCTCTCTGATATGAAGGATGGGACCTTCTGGGTAGTCGGTCTCTCTCTCTCTCTGATATGAAGGATGAGACATTCTGAGTAGTCGGTCTCTCTTTCTCTGATATGAAGGATGAGACATTCTGAGTAGTCGGTCTCTCTTTCTCTGATATGAAGGACGGGACATTCTGGGTCGTCTCTCTCTCTCTGATATGAAGGACGGGACATTCTGGGTAGTCTGTCTCTCTCTCTGATATGAAGGACGGGACATTCTGGGTAGTCTGTCTCTCTCTGACATGAAGGACGGGATATTCTGGGTAGTCTGTCTCTCTGTCTCTGATATGAAGAATGGAATATTCTGGGTAGTCTGTCTCTCTCTCTGATATGAAGGACGGGACATTCTGGGTAGTCTGTCTCTCTGATATGAAGAACGGGACATTCTGGGTAGTCTGTCTCTCTCTGATATGAAGGACGGGACATTCTGGGTAGTCTGTCTCTCTCTGATATGAAGGATGGGACATTCTGGGTAGTCTGTCTCTCTCTGATATGAAGGACGGGACATTCTGGGTAGTCTGTCTCTCTGATATGAAGAACGGGACATTCTGGGTAGTCTGTCTCTCTCTGATATGAAGGACGGGACATTCTGGGTAGTCTGTCTCTCTCTGATATGAAGGACGGGACATTCTGGGTAGTCTGTCTCTCTCTGATATGAAGGATGGGACATTCTGGGTAGTCTGTCTCTCTGATATGAAGGACGGGACATTCAGGGTAGTCTGTCTCGGTCTCTGATATGAAGGATGGGACATTTTGGGTAGTCTGTCTCTCTCTGATATGAAGGACGGGACATTCTGGGTAGTCTGTCTCTCTCTGATATGAAGGACGGGACATTCTGGGTAGTCTGTCTCTCTCTGTTATGAAAGACGGGACGTTCTGGATAGTGTGTCTCTCTCTCTGATATGAAGGACGGGACACTCTGGGTAGTCTGTCTCTCTCTGTTATGAAAGACGGGACGTTCTGGATAGTGTGTCTCTCTCTCTGATATGAAGGACGGGATATTCTGGGTAGTCTCTCTCTCTCTGATATGAAGGACGGGATATTCTGGGTAGTCTATCTCTCTGATATGAAGGATGGGACATTCCGGGTCGTCTGTCTCTCTCTGATATGAAGGACGGGACATTTCGGGTCGTCTGTCTCTCACTGATATGAAGGATGGGACATTCTGGGTAGTCTGTCTCTCTCTGATATGAAGGACGGGACATTCCGGGTCGTCTGTCTCTCTCTGATATGAAGAACGGGACATTCCGGGTCGTCTGTCTCTCTCTGATATGAAGGACGGGACATTCCGGGTCGTCTTTCTCTCTCTGATATGAAGGACGGGACATTCTGGGTAGTCTGTCTCTCTCTGATAGGAAGGACGGGACATTCTGGGTAGTCTGTCTCTCTCTGATAGGAAGGACGGGACATTCTGGGTAGTCTGTCTCTCTCTCTGATATGAAGGATGGGACATTCTGGGTAGTCTGTCTCTCTCTGATATGAAGGACGGGACATTCTGGGTCGTCTGTCTCTCTCTGATATGAAGGACGGGACATTCTGGGTAGTCTGTCTCTCTCTCTGATATGAAGGACGGGACATTCTGGGTAGTCTGTCTCTCTCTGATATGAAGGACGGGACATTCTGGGCAGTCTGTCTCTCTCTCTGATATGAAGGACGGGACATTCTGGGCAGTCTGTCTCTCTCTCTGATATGAAGGACGGGACATTCTGGGCAGTCTGTCTCTCTCTCTGATATGAAGGACGGGACATTCTGGGTAGTCTGTCTCTCTCTGATATGAAGGATGGGACATTCTGGGTAGTCTGTCTCTCTCTGATATGAAGGACGGGACATTCTGGGTAGTCTCTCTCACTGATATGAAGGACGGGACATTCTGGGTTGTCTGTCTCTCTCTCTGATATGAAGGATGGGACATTCTGGGTAGTCTGTCTCGCTCTCTGATATGAAGGATGGGACATTCTGGGTAGTCTCTCTCTCTCTGATATGAAGGATGGGATATTCTGGGTAGTCTATCTCTCTGATATGAATGATGGGACATTCCGGGTCGTCTGTCTCTCTCTGATATGAAGGACGGGACATTCCGGGTCGTCTTTCTCTCTCTGATATGAAGGACGGGACATTCCGGGTCGTCTGTCTCTCTCTGATATGAAGGACGGGACCTTCTGGGTAGTCTGTCTCTCTCTCATATGAAGGACGGGACATTCTGGGTAGTCTGTCTCTCTCTGATATGAAGGATGGGACATTCTGGGTAGTCTGTCTCTCTCTGATATGAAGGAAGGGACATTCTGGGTAGTCTGTCTCTCTCTGGAATGAAGGACGGGACATTCTGGGCAGTCTGTTTCGGTCTCTGATATGAAGGACGGGACATTCTGGGTAGTCTGTCTCTGATATGAAGGACGGGAAATTCCGGGTAGTCTGTCTCTCTCTGATATGAAGGACGGGACATTCTGGGTAGTCTGTCTCTCTCTGGAATTAATGATGGGACATTCTGGGCAGTCTGTCTCAGTCTCTGATATGAAGGACGGGACATTCTGGGTAGTCTGTCTCTCTCTCTGATATGAAGGACGGGACATTCTGGGTAGTCTGTCTCTCTCTCTGATATGAAGGACGGGACATTCTGGGCAGTCTATCTCTCTCTGATCTGAAGGACGGGACATTCTGGGTCGTCTCTCTCTCTCTCTGATATGAAGGACAGGACATTCTGGGTCGTCTGTCTCTCTCTGATATGAAGGACGGGACATTCTGGGTAGTCTGTCTCTCTCTGATATGAAGGACGGAACATTCTGGGTAGTGTGTCTCTCTCTGATATGAAGGACGGGACATTCTGGGTAGTCTGTCTCTCTCTCTGATATGAAGGACGGGACATTCTGGGTAGTCTGTCTCTCTCTCTGATATGAAGGATGGGACATTCTGGGTAGTCTGTCTCTCTCTCTGATATGAAGGATGGGACATTCTGGGTAGTCTGTCTCTCTCTCTGATATGAAGGACGGGACATTCTGGGTAGTCTGTCTCTCTCTCTGATATGAAGGATGGGACATTCTGGGTAGTCTGTCTCTCTCTGATATGAAGGACGGGACATTCTGGGTAGTCTGTCTCGGACTCTGATATGAAGGACGGGACTTTCCGGGTCGTCTGTCTCTCTCTGATATGAAGGACGGGACATTCCGGGTCGTCTGTCTCTCTCTGATATGAAGGACGGGACCTTCTGGGTAGTCTGTCTCTCTCTGAAATGAAGGATGGGACCTTCTGGGTAGTCTGTCTCTCTCTCTCTGATATGAAGGACGGGACATTCTGGGTCGTCTGTCTCTCTCTCTGATATGATGGACGGGACATTCTGGGTCGTCTGTCTCTCTCTCTGATATGAAGGACGGGACATTCTGGGTAGTCTGTCTCGGTCTCTGATATGAAGGACGGGACATTCTGGGTAGTCTGTCTCTCTCTCTGATATGAAGGACGGGACATTCTGGGTAGTCTGTCTCTCTCTCTGATATGAAGGACGGGACATTCTGGGTTGTCTGTCTCTCTCTCTGATATGAAGGACGGGACATTCTGGGTAGTCTGTCTCGGTCTCTGATATGAAGGACGGGACATTCCGGGTCGTCTGTCTCTCTCTGATATGAAGGATGGGACATTCCGGGTCGTCTGTCTCTCTCTGATATGAAGGACAGGACCTTCTGGGTAGTCTGTCTCTCTCTGAAATGAAGGACGGGACATTCTGGGTAGTCTGTCTCTCTCTGATATGAAGGACGGGACATTCTGGGTAGTCTGTCTCTCTCTGATATGAAGGATGGGACATTCTGGGTAGTCTGTCTCTCTCTGATATGAAGGAAGGGACATTCTGGGTAGTCTGTCTCTCTCTGGAATGAAGGACGGGACATTCTGGGCAGTCTGTTTCGGTCTCTGATATGAAGGACGGGACATTCTGGGTAGTCTGTCTCTCTCTGATATGAAGGACGGGACATTCTGGGTAGTCTGTCTCTCTCTGATATGAAGGACGGGACATTCTGGATAGTCTGTTTCGGTCTCTGATATGAAGGACGGGACATTCTGGGTAGTCTGTCTCTGATATGAAGGACGGGACATTCCGGTTAGTCTATCTCTCTTTGATAGGAAGGAAGGTACATTCTGGGTAGTCTGTCTCTCTCTGGAATTAATGATGGGACATTCTGGGCAGTCTGTCTCAGTCTCTGATATGAAGGACGGGACATTCTGGGTAGTCTCTCTCTCTCTGATATGAAGGACGGGACATTCTGGGCAGTCTGTCTCTCTCTGATCTGAAGGACGGGACATTCTGGGTCGTCTCTCTCTCTCTCTGACATGAAGGACGGGACATTCTGGGTCGTCTGTCTCTCTCTGATATGAAGGACGGGACATTCTGGGTAGTCTGTCTCTCTCTGATATGAAGGACGGAACATTCTGGGTAGTGTGTCTCTCTCTGATATGAAGGACGGGACATTCTGGGTAGTCTGTCTCTCTCTCTGATATGAAGGACGGAACATTCTGGGTAGTCTGTCTCTCTCTGATATGAAGGATGGGACATTCTGGGTAGTCTGTCTCTCTCTGATATGAAGGATGGGACCTTCTGGGTAGTCGGTCTCTCTCTCTCTGATATGAAGGATGAGACATTCTGAGTAGTCGGTCTCTCTTTCTCTGATATGAAGGATGAGACATTCTGAGTAGTCGGTCTCTCTTTCTCTGATATGAAGGACGGGACATTCTGGGTCGTCTCTCTCTCTCTGATATGAAGGACGGGACATTCTGGGTAGTCTGTCTCTCTCTCTGATATGAAGGACGGGACATTCTGGGTAGTCTGTCTCTCTCTGACATGAAGGACGGGATATTCTGGGTAGTCTGTCTCTCTGTCTCTGATATGAAGAATGGAATATTCTGGGTAGTCTGTCTCTCTCTCTGATATGAAGGACGGGACATTCTGGGTAGTCTGTCTCTCTGATATGAAGGACGGGACATTCTGGGTAGTCTGTCTCTCTCTGATATGAAGGACGGGACATTCTGGGTAGTCTGTCTCTCTCTGATATGAAGGACGGGACATTCTGGGTAGTCTGTCTCTCTCTGATATGAAGGACGGGACATTCTGGGTAGTCTGTCTCTCTCTGATATGAAGGATGGGACATTCTGGGTAGTCTGTCTCTCTGATATGAAGGACGGGACATTATGGGTAGTCTGTCTCTCTCTGATATGAAGGACGGGACATTCTGGGTAGTCTGTCTCTCGCTCTCTGATAAGAAGGACGGGACATTCTGGGTAGTCTGTCTCTCTCTGTTATGAAAGACGGGACGTTCTGGATAGTGTGTCTCTCTCTCTGATATGAAGGACAGGACATTCTGGGTAGTCTGTCTCTCTCTGTTATGAAAGACGGGACGTTCTGGATAGTGTGTCTCTCTCTCTGATATGAAGGACGGGACATTCTGGGTAGTCTGTCTCTCTCTGTTATGAAAGACGGGACGTTCTGGATAGTGTGTCTCTCTCTCTGATATGAAGGACGGGATATTCTGGGTAGTCTATCTCTCTGATATGAAGGATGGGACATTCCGGGTCGTCTGTCTCTCTCTGATATGAAGGACGGGACATTTCGGGTCGTCTGTCTCTCACTGATATGAAGGATGGGACATTCTGGGTAGTCTGTCTCTCTCTGATATGAAGGACGGGACATTCTGGGTAGTCTGTCTCTCTCTGATATGAAGAACGGGACATTCCGGGTCGTCTGTCTCTCTCTGATATGAAGGACGGGACATTCCGGGTCGTCTTTCTCTCTCTGATATGAAGGACGGGACATTCTGGGTAGTCTGTCTCTCTCTGATAGGAAGGACGGGACATTCTGGGTAGTCTGTCTCTCTCTGATAGGAAGGACGGGACATTCTGGGTCGTCTGTCTCTCTCTGATATGAAGGACGGGACATTCTGGGTCGTCTGTCTCTCTCTGATATGAAGGACGGGACATTCTGGGTAGTCTGTCTCTCTCTCTGATATGAAGGACGGGACATTCTGGGTAGTCTGTCTCTCTCTGATATGAAGGACGGGACATTCTGGGCAGTCTGTCTCTCTCTCTGATATGAAGGACGGGACATTCTGGGCAGTCTGTCTCTCTCTCTGATATGAAGGACGGGACATTCTGGGCAGTCTGTCTCTCTCTCTGATATGAAGGACGGGACATTCTGGGTAGTCTGTCTCTCTCTGATATGAAGGACGGGACATTCTGGGTAGTCTCTCTCTCTGATATGAAGGATGGGACATTCTGGGTAGTCTGTCTCTCTCTGATATGAAGGACGGGACATTCTGGGTAGTCTCTCTCACTGATATGAAGGACGGGACATTCTGGGTTGTCTGTCTCTCTCTCTGATATGAAGGATGGGACATTCTGGGTAGTCTGTCTCTCTCTCTCTGATATGAAGGACGGGACATTCTGGGTAGTCTGTCTCTCTCTCTCTGATATGAAGGACGGGACATTCTGGGTAGTCTGTCTCTCTCTGATATGAAGGACGGAACATTCTGGGTAGTCTGTCTCGGTCTCTGATATGAAGGATGGGACATTTTGGGTAGTCTCTCTCTCTCTGATATGAAGGATGGGACATTCTGGGTAGTCTGTCTCTCTCTGATATGAAGGACGGGACATTCTGGGTAGTCTCTCTCTCTCTCTGATATGAAGGACGGGATATTCTGGGTAGTCTGTCTCTCTCTCTGATATGAAGGACGGGACATTCTGGGTCGTCTTTCTCTCTCTCTGATATGAAGGATGGGACATTCTGGGTCGTCTGTCTCTCACTGATATGAAGGACGGGACATTCTGGGTAGTCTGTCTCTCTCTCTGTGATATGAAGGACGGGACATTCCGGGTAGTCTGTCTCTCTCTGATATGAAGGACGGGACATTCCGGGTAGTCTGTCTCTCTCTGATATGAAGGACGGGACATTCCGGGTAGTCTGTCTCTCTCTCTCTGATATGAAGGACGGGACATTCCGGGTAGTCTGTCTCTCTCTCTGTGATATGAAGGACGGGACATTCCGGGTAGTCTGTCTCTCTCTGATATGAAGGACGGGACATTCCGGGTAGTCTGTCTCTCTCTCTGATATGAAGGACGGGACATTCCGGGTAGTCTGTCTCTCTCTGATATGAAGGACGGGACATTCCGGGTCGTCTGTCTCTCACTGATATGAAGGACGGGACATTCCGGGTAGTCTGTCTCTCTCTCTGTGATATGAAGGACGGGACATTCCGGGTAGTCTGTCTCTCTCTGATATGAAGGACGGGACATTCCGGGTCGTCTGTCTCTCACTGATATGAAGGACGGGACATTCTGGGTAGTCTGTCTCTCTCTCTCTGATATGAAGGACGGGACATTCTGGGTAGTCTGTCTCTCTCTCTGATATGGAGGACGGGACATTCTGGGTCGTCTCTCTCTCTCTCTGATATGAAGGACGGGACATTCTGGGTCGTCTGTCTCTCTCTGATATGAAGGACGGGACATTCTGGGTAGTCTGTCTCTCTCTGATATGAAGGACGGGACATTCTGGGTAGTCTGTCTCTCTCTCTGATATGAAGGACGGGACATTCTGGGTAGTCTGTCTCTCTCTCTGATATGAAGGACGGGACATTCTGGGTAGTCTGTCTCTCTCTGATATGAAGGACGGGACATTCTGGGTAGTCTGTCTCTCTCTCTCTGATATGAAGTACGGGACATTCTGGGTAGTCTGTCTCTCTCTGATATGAAGGACGGGACATTCTGGGTAGTCTGTCTCTCTCTGATATGAAGGACGGGACATTCTGGGTAGTCTGTCTCTCTCTGATATGAAGGATGGGACATTCTGGGTAGTCTGTCTCTCTCTGGAATGAAGGACGGGACATTCTGGGCAGTCTGTTTCGGTCTCTGATATGAAGGACGGGACATTCTGGGTAGTCTGTCTCTCTCTCTGATATGAAGGATGGGACATTCTGGGTAGTCTGTCTCTCTCTGATATGAAGGACGGGACATTCTGGGTAGTCTGTCTCTATCTCTGATATGAAGGACGGGACATTCTGGATAGTCTGTTTCGGTCTCTGATATGAAGGAAGGGACATTCTGGGTAGTCTGTCTCTCTCTTTGATAGGAAGGAAGGTACATTCTGGGTAGTCTGTCTCTCTCTGGAATTAATGATGGGACATTCTGGGCAGTCTGTCTCAGTCTCTGATATGAAGGACGGGACATTCTGGGTCGTCTGTCTCTCTCTGATCTGAAGGACGGGACATTCTGGGTCGTCTGTCTCTCTCTGATATGAAGGACGGGACATTCTGGGTAGTCTGTCTCTCTCTGATATGAAGGACGGGACATTCTGGGTAGTGTGTCTCTCTCTGATATGAAGGACGGGACATTCTGGGTAGTCTGTCTCTCTCCCTGATATGAAGGACGGGACATTCTGGGTAGTCTTTCTCTCTCTGATATTGCGGATGGGACATTCTGGGTTGTCTGTCTCTCTCTCTGATATGAAGGACGGTACATTCTGGGTAGTCTGTCTCTCTCTGATAGGAAGGACGGGACATTCCGGGTAGTCTGTCTCTCTCTGATATGAAGGACGGGACATTCCGGGTAGTCTGTCTCTCTCTGATATGAGGGACGGGACATTCCGGGTAGTCTGTCTCTCTCTGATATGAAGGACGGGACATTCTGGGTAGTCTCTCTCTCTGATAGGAAGGACGGGACATTCTGGGTAGTCTGTCTCTCTCTCTGATAGGAAGGACGGGACATTCCGGGTAGTCTGTCTCTCTCTCTGATAGGAAGGACGGGACATTCCGGGTAGTCTGTCTCTCTCTGATATGAAGGACGGGACATTCTGGGTAGTCTGTCTCTCTCTGATATGAAGGACAGGACATTCTGGGTAGTCTCTCTCTCTGATAGGAAGGACGGGACATTCTGGGTAGTCTGTCTCTCTCTCTGATAGGAAGGACGGGACATTCTGGGTAGTCTGTCTCTCTCTGATATGAAGGACGAGACATTCTGGGTAGTCTGTCTCTCTCTCTGATATGAAGGACGGGAAATTCTGAGTAGTCTGTCTCTCTCTGATATGAAGGATGGGACATTCTATGTAGTCTGTCTCTCTCGCTGATATGAAGGATGGGACATTCTGGGTAGTCTGTCTCTCTCTGATATGAAGGAAGGTACATTCTGGGTAGTCTGTCTCTCTCTGGAATGAATGATGGGACATTCTGGGTAGTCTGTCTCGCTCTCTGATATGAAGGACGAGACATTCTGGGTATTCAGGGTAGTCTCTCTCTCTCTCTGATATGAATGACGGGACATTCTGGGTAGTCTGTCTCTCTCTCTGATAGGAAGGACGGGACATTCTGGGTAGTCTGTCTCTCTCTCTGATATGAAGGATGGGACATTCTGGGTCGTCTGTCTCTCTCTGATATGAAGGACGGGACATTCTGGGTCGTCTGTCTCTCTCTCTGATATGAAGGACGGGACATTCTGGGTCGTCTGTCTCTCTCTGATATGAAGGATGGGACATTCTGTGTCGTCTGTCTCTCTCTGATATGAAGGATGGGACATTCTGGGTCGTCTGTCTCTCTCTCTCTGATATGAAGGATGGGACATTCTGGGTAGTCTGTCTCTCTCTGAAATGAAGGACGGAACATTCTGGGTCGTCTGTCTCTCTCTCTCTGATATGAAGGACGGGACATTCTGGGTCGTCTGTCTCTCTCTCTGATATGAAGGACGGGACATTCTGGGTCGTCTGTCTCTCTCTCTGATATGAAGGACGGGACATTCTGGGTCGTCTGTCTCTCTCTCTGATATGAAGGACGGGACATTCTGGGTAGTCTGTCTCTCTCTCTGATATGAAGGACGGGACATTCTGGGTAGTCTGTCTCTCTCTGATATGAAGGACGGGACATTCTGGGTAGTCTCTCTCTCTGATATGAAGGACGGGACATTCTGGGTAATCTCTCTTAGTCTCTGATATGAAGGACGGGACATTCTGGGAAGTCTGTCTCTCTCTGATATGAAGGACGGGACATTCTGGGAAGTCTGTCTCTCTCTCTGATATGAAGGACGGGACATTCTTGGTAGTCTGTCTCTCTCTCTGATATGAAGGACGGGACATTCTGGGTAGTCTGTCTCTCTCTGATATGAAGGATGGGACATTCTGGGTAGTCTGTCTCTCTCTGATATGAAGGACGGGACATTCTGGGTAGTCTGTCTCTCTCTGGAATGAAGGACGGGACATTCTGGGCAGTCTGTTTTGGTCTCTGATATGAAGGACGGGACATTCTGGGTAGTCTGTCTCTCTCTGATATGAAGGAAGGTACATTCTGGGTAGTCTGTCTCTCTCTGGAATGAAGGACGGGACATTCTGGGCAGTCTGTTTCGGTCTCTGATATGAAGGACGGGACATTCTGGGTAGTCTGTCTCTGATATGAAGGACGGGACATTCCGGGTAGTCTGTCTCTCTCTGATATGAAGGAAGGGACATTCTGGGTAGTCTGTCTCTCTCTGGAATGAAGGACGGGACATTCTGGGCAGTCTGTTTCGGTCTCTGATATGAAGGACGGGACATTCTGGGTAGTCTGTTTCTCTCTGATATGAAGGACGGGACATTCTGGGCAGTCTGTTTCGGTCTCTGATATGAAGGACGGGACATTCTGGGTAGTCTGTCTCTATCTCTGATATGAAGTACGGGACATTCTGGGTAGTCTGTCTCTCTCTGATATGAAGGAAGGGACATTCTGGGTAGTCTGTCTCTCTCTGGAATGAAGGACGGGACATTCTGGGCAGTCTTTTTCGGTCTCTGATATGAAGGAAGGGACATTCTGGGTAGTCTGTCTCTGATATGAAGGACGGGACATTCTGGGTAGTCTGTCTCTCTCTTTGATAGGAAGGAAGGTACATTCTGGGTAGTCTGTCTCTCTCTGGAATTAATGATGGGACATTCTGGGCAGTCTGTCTCAGTCTCTGATATGAAGGACGGGACATTCTGGGTAGTCTGTCTCTCTCTGTTCTGAAGGACGGGACATTCTGGGTCGTCTCTCTCTCTCTCTGATATGAAGGACGGGACATTCTGGGTAGTCTGTCTCTCTCTGATATGAAGGACGGAACATTCTGGGTAGTGTGTCTCTCTCTGATATGAAGGACGGGACATTCTGGGTAGTCTGTCTCTCCCTGATATGAAGGACGGGACATTCTGGGTAGTCTGTCTCTCCCTGATATGAAGGACGGGACATTCTGGGTAGTCTCTCTCTCTGATATGAAGGATGGGACATTCTGGGTTGTCTGTCTCTCTCTCTGATATGAAGGACGGGACATTCTGGGTAGTCTGTCTCTCTCTGATATGAAGGACGGGACATTCTGGGTAGTCTGTCTCGGTCTCTGATATGAAGGACGGGACATTCTGGGTAGTCTGTCTCTCTCTGATATGAAGGACGGGACATTTTGGGTAGTCTGTCTCTCTCTCTGATATGAAGGATGGGACATTCCGGGTCGTCTGTCTCTCTCTGATATGAAGGACGGGACATTCCGGGTCGTCTGTCTCTCTCTGATATGAAGGACGGGACCTTCTGGGTAGTCTGTCTCTCTCTGATATGAAGGACGGGACATTCTGGGTAGTCTGTCTCTCTCTGATATGAAGGACGGGACATTCTGGGTAGTCTGTCTCTCTCTGATATGAAGGATGGGACATTCTTTGTAGTCTGTCTCTCTCTGATATGAAGGATGGGACCTTCTGGGTAGTCGGTCTCTCTCTCTCTGATATGAAGGATGAGACATTCTGAGTAGTCGGTCTCTCTTTCTCTGATATGAAGGATGGGACATTCTGGGGAGTCTGTCTCAGTGTCTGATCTGGAGGACGGGACATTCTGGGTAGTCTGTCTCTCTCTGACATGAAGGACGGGATATTCTGGGTAGTCTGTCTCTCTGTCTCTGATATGAAGAATGGAATATTCTGGGTAGTCTGTCTCTCTCTCTGATATGAAGGACGGGACATTCTGGGTAGTCTGTCTCTCTGATATGAAGGACGGGACATTCTGGGTAGTCTGTCTCTCTCTGATATGAAGGACGGGACATTCTGGGTAGTCTGTCTCTCTCTGATATGAAGGATGGGACATTCTGGGTAGTCTGTCTCTCTGATATGAAGGACGGGACATTCAGGGTAGTCTGTCTCGGACTCTGATATGAAGGATGGGACATTTTGGGTAGTCTGTCTCTCTCTGATATGAAGGACGGGACATTCTGGGTAGTCTGTCTCTCTCTGATATGAAGGACGGGACATTCTGGGTAGTCTGTCTCTCTCTGATATGAAGGATGGGACATTCTGGGTAGTCTGTCTCTCTGATATGAAGGACGGGACATTCAGGGTAGTCTGTCTCGGACTCTGATATGAAGGATGGGACATTTTGGGTAGTCTGTCTCTCTCTGATATGAAGGACGGGACATTCTGGGTAGTCTGTCTCTCGCTCTCTGATAAGAAGGACGGGACATTCTGGGTAGTCTGTCTCTCTCTGTTATGAAAGACGGGACGTTCTGGATAGTGTGTCTCTCTCTCTGATATGAAGGACATGACATTCTGGGTAGTCTGTCTCTCTCTCTGATATGAAGGACGGGATATTCTGGGTAGTCTCTCTCTCTCTGATATGAAGGACGGGACATTCTGGGTAGTCTGTCTATCTCTCTGATATGAAGGATGGGACATTCCGGGTCGTCTGTCTCTCTCTGATAAGAAGGACGGGACATTTCGGGTCGTCTGTCTCTCACTGATATGAAGGATGGGACATTCTGGGTAGACTGTCTCTCTCTGATATGAAGGACGGGACATTCTGGGTCGTCTGTCTCTCTCTGATATGAAGAACGGGACATTCCGGGTCGTCTGTCTCTCTCTGATATGAAGGACGGGACATTCCGGGTTGTCTTTCTCTCTCTGATATGAAGGACGGGACATTCTGGGTAGTCTGTCTCTCTCTGATAGGAAGGACGGGACATTCTGGGTAGTCTGTCTCTCTCTCTGATATGAAGGATGGGACATTCTGGGTAGTCTGTCTCTCTCTGATATGAAGGACGGGACATTCTGGGTCGTCTGTCTCTCTCTGATATGAAGGACGGGACATTCTGGGTAGTCTGTCTCTCTCTCTGATATGAAGGACGGGACATTCTGGGTAGTCTGTCTCTCTCTGATATGAAGGACGGGACATTCTGGGTAGTCTCTCTCTCTGATATGAAGGATGGGACATTCTGGGTAGTCTGTCTCTCTCTGATATGAAGGACGGGACATTCTGGGTAGTCTCTCTCACTGATATGAAGGACGGGACATTCTGGGTTGTCTGTCTCTCTCTCTGATATGAAGGATGGGACATTCTGGGTAGTCTGTCTCTCTCTCTGATATGAAGGACGGGACATTCTGGGTAGTCTCTCTCTCTCTGATATGAAGGATGGGATATTCTGGGTAGTCTATCTCTCTGATATGAATGATGGGACATTCCGGGTCGTCTGTCTCTCTCTGATACGAAGGACGGGACATTCCGGGTCGTCTTTCTCTCTCTGATATGAAGGACGGGACATTCCGGGTCGTCTGTCTCTCTCTGATATGAAGGACGGGACCTTCTGGGTAGTCTGTCTCTCTCTGATATGAAGGACGGGACATTCTGGGTAGTCTGTCTCTCTCTGATATGAAGGATGGGACATTCTGGGTAGTCTGTCTCTCTCTGATATGAAGGAAGGGACATTCTGGGTAGTCTGTCTCTCTCTGGAATGAAGGACGGGACATTCTGGGCAGTCTGTTTCGGTCTCTGATATGAAGGACGGGACATTCTGGGTAGTCTGTCTCTCTCTGATATGAAGGACGGGACATTCTGGATAGTCTGTTTCGGTCTCTGATATGAAGGAAGGGACATTCTGGGTAGTCTGTCTCTGATATGAAGGACGGGACATTCCGGGTAGTCTATCTCTCTTTGATAGGAAGGAAGGTACATTCTGGGTAGTCTGTCTCTCTCTGGAATTAATGATGGGACATTCTGGGCAGTCTGTCTCAGTCTCTGATATGAAGGACGGGACATTCTGGGTAGTCTCTCTCTCTCTGATATGAAGGACGGGACATTCTGGGTAGTCTGTCTCTCTCTCTGATATGAAGGACGGGACATTCTGGGCAGTCTGTCTCTCTCTGATATGAAGGACGGGACATTCTGGGTCGTCTCTCTCTCTCTCTGATATGAAGGACGGGACATTCTGGGTCGTCTGTCTCTCTCTGATATGAAGGACGGGACATTCTGGGTAGTCTGTCTCTCTCTGATATGAAGGACGGAACATTCTGGGTAGTGTGTCTCTCTCTGATATGAAGGACGGGACATTCTGGGTAGTCTGTCTCTCTCTCTGATATGAAGGACGGGACATTCTGGGTAGTCTGTCTCTCTCTGATATGAAGGATGGGACATTCTGGGTAGTCTGTCTCTCTCTGATATGAAGGATGGGACCTTCTGGGTAGTCGGTCTCTCTCTCTCTCTGATATGAAGGATGAGACATTCTGAGTAGTCGGTCTCTCTTTCTCTGATATGAAGGATGAGACATTCTGAGTAGTCGGTCTCTCTTTCTCTGATATGAAGGACGGGACATTCTGGGTCGTCTCTCTCTCTCTGATATGAAGGACGGGACATTCTGGGTAGTCTGTCTCTCTCTCTGATATGAAGGACGGGACATTCTGGGTAGTCTGTCTCTCTCTGACATGAAGGACGGGATATTCTGGGTAGTCTGTCTCTCTGTCTCTGATATGAAGAATGGAATATTCTGGGTAGTCTGTCTCTCTCTCTGATATGAAGGACGGGACATTCTGGGTAGTCTGTCTCTCTGATATGAAGAACGGGACATTCTGGGTAGTCTGTCTCTCTCTGATATGAAGGACGGGACATTCTGGGTAGTCTGTCTCTCTCTGATATGAAGGATGGGACATTCTGGGTAGTCTGTCTCTCTCTGATATGAAGGACGGGACATTCTGGGTAGTCTGTCTCTCTGATATGAAGAACGGGACATTCTGGGTAGTCTGTCTCTCTCTGATATGAAGGACGGGACATTCTGGGTAGTCTGTCTCTCTCTGATATGAAGGACGGGACATTCTGGGTAGTCTGTCTCTCTCTGATATGAAGGATGGGACATTCTGGGTAGTCTGTCTCTCTGATATGAAGGACGGGACATTCAGGGTAGTCTGTCTCGGTCTCTGATATGAAGGATGGGACATTTTGGGTAGTCTGTCTCTCTCTGATATGAAGGACGGGACATTCTGGGTAGTCTGTCTCTCTCTGATATGAAGGACGGGACATTCTGGGTAGTCTGTCTCTCTCTGTTATGAAAGACGGGACGTTCTGGATAGTGTGTCTCTCTCTCTGATATGAAGGACGGGACACTCTGGGTAGTCTGTCTCTCTCTGTTATGAAAGACGGGACGTTCTGGATAGTGTGTCTCTCTCTCTGATATGAAGGACGGGATATTCTGGGTAGTCTCTCTCTCTCTGATATGAAGGACGGGATATTCTGGGTAGTCTATCTCTCTGATATGAAGGATGGGACATTCCGGGTCGTCTGTCTCTCTCTGATATGAAGGACGGGACATTTCGGGTCGTCTGTCTCTCACTGATATGAAGGATGGGACATTCTGGGTAGTCTGTCTCTCTCTGATATGAAGGACGGGACATTCCGGGTCGTCTGTCTCTCTCTGATATGAAGAACGGGACATTCCGGGTCGTCTGTCTCTCTCTGATATGAAGGACGGGACATTCCGGGTCGTCTTTCTCTCTCTGATATGAAGGACGGGACATTCTGGGTAGTCTGTCTCTCTCTGATAGGAAGGACGGGACATTCTGGGTAGTCTGTCTCTCTCTGATAGGAAGGACGGGACATTCTGGGTAGTCTGTCTCTCTCTCTGATATGAAGGATGGGACATTCTGGGTAGTCTGTCTCTCTCTGATATGAAGGACGGGACATTCTGGGTCGTCTGTCTCTCTCTGATATGAAGGACGGGACATTCTGGGTAGTCTGTCTCTCTCTCTGATATGAAGGACGGGACATTCTGGGTAGTCTGTCTCTCTCTGATATGAAGGACGGGACATTCTGGGCAGTCTGTCTCTCTCTCTGATATGAAGGACGGGACATTCTGGGCAGTCTGTCTCTCTCTCTGATATGAAGGACGGGACATTCTGGGCAGTCTGTCTCTCTCTCTGATATGAAGGACGGGACATTCTGGGTAGTCTGTCTCTCTCTGATATGAAGGATGGGACATTCTGGGTAGTCTGTCTCTCTCTGATATGAAGGACGGGACATTCTGGGTAGTCTCTCTCACTGATATGAAGGACGGGACATTCTGGGTTGTCTGTCTCTCTCTCTGATATGAAGGATGGGACATTCTGGGTAGTCTGTCTCGCTCTCTGATATGAAGGATGGGACATTCTGGGTAGTCTCTCTCTCTCTGATATGAAGGATGGGATATTCTGGGTAGTCTATCTCTCTGATATGAATGATGGGACATTCCGGGTCGTCTGTCTCTCTCTGATATGAAGGACGGGACATTCCGGGTCGTCTTTCTCTCTCTGATATGAAGGACGGGACATTCCGGGTCGTCTGTCTCTCTCTGATATGAAGGACGGGACCTTCTGGGTAGTCTGTCTCTCTCTCATATGAAGGACGGGACATTCTGGGTAGTCTGTCTCTCTCTGATATGAAGGATGGGACATTCTGGGTAGTCTGTCTCTCTCTGATATGAAGGAAGGGACATTCTGGGTAGTCTGTCTCTCTCTGGAATGAAGGACGGGACATTCTGGGCAGTCTGTTTCGGTCTCTGATATGAAGGACGGGACATTCTGGGTAGTCTGTCTCTGATATGAAGGACGGGAAATTCCGGGTAGTCTGTCTCTCTCTGATATGAAGGACGGGACATTCTGGGTAGTCTGTCTCTCTCTGGAATTAATGATGGGACATTCTGGGCAGTCTGTCTCAGTCTCTGATATGAAGGACGGGACATTCTGGGTAGTCTGTCTCTCTCTCTGATATGAAGGACGGGACATTCTGGGTAGTCTGTCTCTCTCTCTGATATGAAGGACGGGACATTCTGGGCAGTCTATCTCTCTCTGATCTGAAGGACGGGACATTCTGGGTCGTCTCTCTCTCTCTCTGATATGAAGGACAGGACATTCTGGGTCGTCTGTCTCTCTCTGATATGAAGGACGGGACATTCTGGGTAGTCTGTCTCTCTCTGATATGAAGGACGGAACATTCTGGGTAGTGTGTCTCTCTCTGATATGAAGGACGGGACATTCTGGGTAGTCTGTCTCTCTCTCTGATATGAAGGACGGGACATTCTGGGTAGTCTGTCTCTCTCTCTGATATGAAGGATGGGACATTCTGGGTAGTCTGTCTCTCTCTCTGATATGAAGGATGGGACATTCTGGGTAGTCTGTCTCTCTCTCTGATATGAAGGACGGGACATTCTGGGTAGTCTGTCTCTCTCTCTGATATGAAGGATGGGACATTCTGGGTAGTCTGTCTCTCTCTGATATGAAGGACGGGACATTCTGGGTAGTCTGTCTCGGACTCTGATATGAAGGACGGGACTTTCCGGGTCGTCTGTCTCTCTCTGATATGAAGGACGGGACATTCCGGGTCGTCTGTCTCTCTCTGATATGAAGGACGGGACCTTCTGGGTAGTCTGTCTCTCTCTGAAATGAAGGATGGGACCTTCTGGGTAGTCTGTCTCTCTCTCTCTGATATGAAGGACGGGACATTCTGGGTCGTCTGTCTCTCTCTCTGATATGATGGACGGGACATTCTGGGTCGTCTGTCTCTCTCTCTGATATGAAGGACGGGACATTCTGGGTAGTCTGTCTCGGTCTCTGATATGAAGGACGGGACATTCTGGGTAGTCTGTCTCTCTCTCTGATATGAAGGACGGGACATTCTGGGTAGTCTGTCTCTCTCTCTGATATGAAGGACGGGACATTCTGGGTTGTCTGTCTCTCTCTCTGATATGAAGGACGGGACATTCTGGGTAGTCTGTCTCGGTCTCTGATATGAAGGACGGGACATTCCGGGTCGTCTGTCTCTCTCTGATATGAAGGATGGGACATTCCGGGTCGTCTGTCTCTCTCTGATATGAAGGACAGGACCTTCTGGGTAGTCTGTCTCTCTCTGAAATGAAGGACGGGACATTCTGGGTAGTCTGTCTCTCTCTGATATGAAGGACGGGACATTCTGGGTAGTCTGTCTCTCTCTGATATGAAGGATGGGACATTCTGGGTAGTCTGTCTCTCTCTGATATGAAGGAAGGGACATTCTGGGTAGTCTGTCTCTCTCTGGAATGAAGGACGGGACATTCTGGGCAGTCTGTTTCGGTCTCTGATATGAAGGACGGGACATTCTGGGTAGTCTGTCTCTCTCTGATATGAAGGACGGGACATTCTGGGTAGTCTGTCTCTCTCTGATATGAAGGACGGGACATTCTGGATAGTCTGTTTCGGTCTCTGATATGAAGGACGGGACATTCTGGGTAGTCTGTCTCTGATATGAAGGACGGGACATTCCGGTTAGTCTATCTCTCTTTGATAGGAAGGAAGGTACATTCTGGGTAGTCTGTCTCTCTCTGGAATTAATGATGGGACATTCTGGGCAGTCTGTCTCAGTCTCTGATATGAAGGACGGGACATTCTGGGTAGTCTCTCTCTCTCTGATATGAAGGACGGGACATTCTGGGCAGTCTGTCTCTCTCTGATCTGAAGGACGGGACATTCTGGGTCGTCTCTCTCTCTCTCTGACATGAAGGACGGGACATTCTGGGTCGTCTGTCTCTCTCTGATATGAAGGACGGGACATTCTGGGTAGTCTGTCTCTCTCTGATATGAAGGACGGAACATTCTGGGTAGTGTGTCTCTCTCTGATATGAAGGACGGGACATTCTGGGTAGTCTGTCTCTCTCTCTGATATGAAGGACGGAACATTCTGGGTAGTCTGTCTCTCTCTGATATGAAGGATGGGACATTCTGGGTAGTCTGTCTCTCTCTGATATGAAGGATGGGACCTTCTGGGTAGTCGGTCTCTCTCTCTCTGATATGAAGGATGAGACATTCTGAGTAGTCGGTCTCTCTTTCTCTGATATGAAGGATGAGACATTCTGAGTAGTCGGTCTCTCTTTCTCTGATATGAAGGACGGGACATTCTGGGTCGTCTCTCTCTCTCTGATATGAAGGACGGGACATTCTGGGTAGTCTGTCTCTCTCTCTGATATGAAGGACGGGACATTCTGGGTAGTCTGTCTCTCTCTGACATGAAGGACGGGATATTCTGGGTAGTCTGTCTCTCTGTCTCTGATATGAAGAATGGAATATTCTGGGTAGTCTGTCTCTCTCTCTGATATGAAGGACGGGACATTCTGGGTAGTCTGTCTCTCTGATATGAAGGACGGGACATTCTGGGTAGTCTGTCTCTCTCTGATATGAAGGACGGGACATTCTGGGTAGTCTGTCTCTCTCTGATATGAAGGACGGGACATTCTGGGTAGTCTGTCTCTCTCTGATATGAAGGACGGGACATTCTGGGTAGTCTGTCTCTCTCTGATATGAAGGATGGGACATTCTGGGTAGTCTGTCTCTCTGATATGAAGGACGGGACATTATGGGTAGTCTGTCTCTCTCTGATATGAAGGACGGGACATTCTGGGTAGTCTGTCTCTCGCTCTCTGATAAGAAGGACGGGACATTCTGGGTAGTCTGTCTCTCTCTGTTATGAAAGACGGGACGTTCTGGATAGTGTGTCTCTCTCTCTGATATGAAGGACAGGACATTCTGGGTAGTCTGTCTCTCTCTGTTATGAAAGACGGGACGTTCTGGATAGTGTGTCTCTCTCTCTGATATGAAGGACGGGACATTCTGGGTAGTCTGTCTCTCTCTGTTATGAAAGACGGGACGTTCTGGATAGTGTGTCTCTCTCTCTGATATGAAGGACGGGATATTCTGGGTAGTCTATCTCTCTGATATGAAGGATGGGACATTCCGGGTCGTCTGTCTCTCTCTGATATGAAGGACGGGACATTTCGGGTCGTCTGTCTCTCACTGATATGAAGGATGGGACATTCTGGGTAGTCTGTCTCTCTCTGATATGAAGGACGGGACATTCTGGGTAGTCTGTCTCTCTCTGATATGAAGAACGGGACATTCCGGGTCGTCTGTCTCTCTCTGATATGAAGGACGGGACATTCCGGGTCGTCTTTCTCTCTCTGATATGAAGGACGGGACATTCTGGGTAGTCTGTCTCTCTCTGATAGGAAGGACGGGACATTCTGGGTAGTCTGTCTCTCTCTGATAGGAAGGACGGGACATTCTGGGTCGTCTGTCTCTCTCTGATATGAAGGACGGGACATTCTGGGTCGTCTGTCTCTCTCTGATATGAAGGACGGGACATTCTGGGTAGTCTGTCTCTCTCTCTGATATGAAGGACGGGACATTCTGGGTAGTCTGTCTCTCTCTGATATGAAGGACGGGACATTCTGGGCAGTCTGTCTCTCTCTCTGATATGAAGGACGGGACATTCTGGGCAGTCTGTCTCTCTCTCTGATATGAAGGACGGGACATTCTGGGCAGTCTGTCTCTCTCTCTGATATGAAGGACGGGACATTCTGGGTAGTCTGTCTCTCTCTGATATGAAGGACGGGACATTCTGGGTAGTCTCTCTCTCTGATATGAAGGATGGGACATTCTGGGTAGTCTGTCTCTCTCTGATATGAAGGACGGGACATTCTGGGTAGTCTCTCTCACTGATATGAAGGACGGGACATTCTGGGTTGTCTGTCTCTCTCTCTGATATGAAGGATGGGACATTCTGGGTAGTCTGTCTCTCTCTCTGATATGAAGGACGGGACATTCTGGGTAGTCTGTCTCTCTCTGATATGAAGGACGGGACATTCTGGGTAGTCTCTCTCACTGATATGAAGGACGGGACATTCTGGGTTGTCTGTCTCTCTCTCTGATATGAAGGATGGGACATTCTGGGTAGTCTGTCTCGCTCTCTGATATGAAGGATGGGACATTCTGGGTAGTCTCTCTCTCTCTGATATGAAGGATGGGATATTCTGGGTAGTCTATCTCTCTGATATGAATGATGGGACATTCCGGGTCGTCTGTCTCTCTCTGATATGAAGGACGGGACATTCCGGGTCGTCTTTCTCTCTCTGATATGAAGGACGGGACATTCCGGGTCGTCTGTCTCTCTCTGATATGAAGGACGGGACCTTCTGGGTAGTCTGTCTCTCTCTCATATGAAGGACGGGACATTCTGGGTAGTCTGTCTCTCTCTGATATGAAGGATGGGACATTCTGGGTAGTCTGTCTCTCTCTGATATGAAGGAAGGGACATTCTGGGTAGTCTGTCTCTCTCTGGAATGAAGGACGGGACATTCTGGGCAGTCTGTTTCGGTCTCTGATATGAAGGACGGGACATTCTGGGTAGTCTGTCTCTGATATGAAGGACGGGAAATTCCGGGTAGTCTGTCTCTCTCTGATATGAAGGACGGGACATTCTGGGTAGTCTGTCTCTCTCTGGAATTAATGATGGGACATTCTGGGCAGTCTGTCTCAGTCTCTGATATGAAGGACGGGACATTCTGGGTAGTCTGTCTCTCTCTCTGATATGAAGGACGGGACATTCTGGGTAGTCTGTCTCTCTCTCTGATATGAAGGACGGGACATTCTGGGCAGTCTATCTCTCTCTGATCTGAAGGACGGGACATTCTGGGTCGTCTCTCTCTCTCTCTGATATGAAGGACAGGACATTCTGGGTCGTCTGTCTCTCTCTGATATGAAGGACGGGACATTCTGGGTAGTCTGTCTCTCTCTGATATGAAGGACGGAACATTCTGGGTAGTGTGTCTCTCTCTGATATGAAGGACGGGACATTCTGGGTAGTCTGTCTCTCTCTCTGATATGAAGGACGGGACATTCTGGGTAGTCTGTCTCTCTCTCTGATATGAAGGATGGGACATTCTGGGTAGTCTGTCTCTCTCTCTGATATGAAGGATGGGACATTCTGGGTAGTCTGTCTCTCTCTCTGATATGAAGGACGGGACATTCTGGGTAGTCTGTCTCTCTCTCTGATATGAAGGATGGGACATTCTGGGTAGTCTGTCTCTCTCTGATATGAAGGACGGGACATTCTGGGTAGTCTGTCTCGGACTCTGATATGAAGGACGGGACTTTCCGGGTCGTCTGTCTCTCTCTGATATGAAGGACGGGACATTCCGGGTCGTCTGTCTCTCTCTGATATGAAGGACGGGACCTTCTGGGTAGTCTGTCTCTCTCTGAAATGAAGGATGGGACCTTCTGGGTAGTCTGTCTCTCTCTCTCTGATATGAAGGACGGGACATTCTGGGTCGTCTGTCTCTCTCTCTGATATGATGGACGGGACATTCTGGGTCGTCTGTCTCTCTCTCTGATATGAAGGACGGGACATTCTGGGTAGTCTGTCTCGGTCTCTGATATGAAGGACGGGACATTCTGGGTAGTCTGTCTCTCTCTCTGATATGAAGGACGGGACATTCTGGGTAGTCTGTCTCTCTCTCTGATATGAAGGACGGGACATTCTGGGTTGTCTGTCTCTCTCTCTGATATGAAGGACGGGACATTCTGGGTAGTCTGTCTCGGTCTCTGATATGAAGGACGGGACATTCCGGGTCGTCTGTCTCTCTCTGATATGAAGGATGGGACATTCCGGGTCGTCTGTCTCTCTCTGATATGAAGGACAGGACCTTCTGGGTAGTCTGTCTCTCTCTGAAATGAAGGACGGGACATTCTGGGTAGTCTGTCTCTCTCTGATATGAAGGACGGGACATTCTGGGTAGTCTGTCTCTCTCTGATATGAAGGATGGGACATTCTGGGTAGTCTGTCTCTCTCTGATATGAAGGAAGGGACATTCTGGGTAGTCTGTCTCTCTCTGGAATGAAGGACGGGACATTCTGGGCAGTCTGTTTCGGTCTCTGATATGAAGGACGGGACATTCTGGGTAGTCTGTCTCTCTCTGATATGAAGGACGGGACATTCTGGGTAGTCTGTCTCTCTCTGATATGAAGGACGGGACATTCTGGATAGTCTGTTTCGGTCTCTGATATGAAGGACGGGACATTCTGGGTAGTCTGTCTCTGATATGAAGGACGGGACATTCCGGTTAGTCTATCTCTCTTTGATAGGAAGGAAGGTACATTCTGGGTAGTCTGTCTCTCTCTGGAATTAATGATGGGACATTCTGGGCAGTCTGTCTCAGTCTCTGATATGAAGGACGGGACATTCTGGGTAGTCTCTCTCTCTCTGATATGAAGGACGGGACATTCTGGGCAGTCTGTCTCTCTCTGATCTGAAGGACGGGACATTCTGGGTCGTCTCTCTCTCTCTCTGACATGAAGGACGGGACATTCTGGGTCGTCTGTCTCTCTCTGATATGAAGGACGGGACATTCTGGGTAGTCTGTCTCTCTCTGATATGAAGGACGGAACATTCTGGGTAGTGTGTCTCTCTCTGATATGAAGGACGGGACATTCTGGGTAGTCTGTCTCTCTCTCTGATATGAAGGACGGAACATTCTGGGTAGTCTGTCTCTCTCTGATATGAAGGATGGGACATTCTGGGTAGTCTGTCTCTCTCTGATATGAAGGATGGGACCTTCTGGGTAGTCGGTCTCTCTCTCTCTGATATGAAGGATGAGACATTCTGAGTAGTCGGTCTCTCTTTCTCTGATATGAAGGATGAGACATTCTGAGTAGTCGGTCTCTCTTTCTCTGATATGAAGGACGGGACATTCTGGGTCGTCTCTCTCTCTCTGATATGAAGGACGGGACATTCTGGGTAGTCTGTCTCTCTCTCTGATATGAAGGACGGGACATTCTGGGTAGTCTGTCTCTCTCTGACATGAAGGACGGGATATTCTGGGTAGTCTGTCTCTCTGTCTCTGATATGAAGAATGGAATATTCTGGGTAGTCTGTCTCTCTCTCTGATATGAAGGACGGGACATTCTGGGTAGTCTGTCTCTCTGATATGAAGGACGGGACATTCTGGGTAGTCTGTCTCTCTCTGATATGAAGGACGGGACATTCTGGGTAGTCTGTCTCTCTCTGATATGAAGGACGGGACATTCTGGGTAGTCTGTCTCTCTCTGATATGAAGGACGGGACATTCTGGGTAGTCTGTCTCTCTCTGATATGAAGGATGGGACATTCTGGGTAGTCTGTCTCTCTGATATGAAGGACGGGACATTATGGGTAGTCTGTCTCTCTCTGATATGAAGGACGGGACATTCTGGGTAGTCTGTCTCTCGCTCTCTGATAAGAAGGACGGGACATTCTGGGTAGTCTGTCTCTCTCTGTTATGAAAGACGGGACGTTCTGGATAGTGTGTCTCTCTCTCTGATATGAAGGACAGGACATTCTGGGTAGTCTGTCTCTCTCTGTTATGAAAGACGGGACGTTCTGGATAGTGTGTCTCTCTCTCTGATATGAAGGACGGGACATTCTGGGTAGTCTGTCTCTCTCTGTTATGAAAGACGGGACGTTCTGGATAGTGTGTCTCTCTCTCTGATATGAAGGACGGGATATTCTGGGTAGTCTATCTCTCTGATATGAAGGATGGGACATTCCGGGTCGTCTGTCTCTCTCTGATATGAAGGACGGGACATTTCGGGTCGTCTGTCTCTCACTGATATGAAGGATGGGACATTCTGGGTAGTCTGTCTCTCTCTGATATGAAGGACGGGACATTCTGGGTAGTCTGTCTCTCTCTGATATGAAGAACGGGACATTCCGGGTCGTCTGTCTCTCTCTGATATGAAGGACGGGACATTCCGGGTCGTCTTTCTCTCTCTGATATGAAGGACGGGACATTCTGGGTAGTCTGTCTCTCTCTGATAGGAAGGACGGGACATTCTGGGTAGTCTGTCTCTCTCTGATAGGAAGGACGGGACATTCTGGGTCGTCTGTCTCTCTCTGATATGAAGGACGGGACATTCTGGGTCGTCTGTCTCTCTCTGATATGAAGGACGGGACATTCTGGGTAGTCTGTCTCTCTCTCTGATATGAAGGACGGGACATTCTGGGTAGTCTGTCTCTCTCTGATATGAAGGACGGGACATTCTGGGCAGTCTGTCTCTCTCTCTGATATGAAGGACGGGACATTCTGGGCAGTCTGTCTCTCTCTCTGATATGAAGGACGGGACATTCTGGGCAGTCTGTCTCTCTCTCTGATATGAAGGACGGGACATTCTGGGTAGTCTGTCTCTCTCTGATATGAAGGACGGGACATTCTGGGTAGTCTCTCTCTCTGATATGAAGGATGGGACATTCTGGGTAGTCTGTCTCTCTCTGATATGAAGGACGGGACATTCTGGGTAGTCTCTCTCACTGATATGAAGGACGGGACATTCTGGGTTGTCTGTCTCTCTCTCTGATATGAAGGATGGGACATTCTGGGTAGTCTGTCTCTCTCTCTCTGATATGAAGGACGGGACATTCTGGGTAGTCTGTCTCTCTCTCTCTGATATGAAGGACGGGACATTCTGGGTAGTCTGTCTCTCTCTGATATGAAGGACGGAACATTCTGGGTAGTCTGTCTCGGTCTCTGATATGAAGGATGGGACATTTTGGGTAGTCTCTCTCTCTCTGATATGAAGGATGGGACATTCTGGGTAGTCTGTCTCTCTCTGATATGAAGGACGGGACATTCTGGGTAGTCTCTCTCTCTCTCTGATATGAAGGACGGGATATTCTGGGTAGTCTGTCTCTCTCTCTGATATGAAGGACGGGACATTCTGGGTCGTCTGTCTCTCACTGATATGAAGGACGGGACATTCTGGGTAGTCTGTCTCTCTCTCTGTGATATGAAGGACGGGACATTCCGGGTAGTCTGTCTCTCTCTGATATGAAGGACGGGACATTCCGGGTAGTCTGTCTCTCTCTGATATGAAGGACGGGACATTCCGGGTAGTCTGTCTCTCTCTCTCTGATATGAAGGACGGGACATTCCGGGTAGTCTGTCTCTCTCTCTGTGATATGAAGGACGGGACATTCCGGGTAGTCTGTCTCTCTCTGATATGAAGGACGGGACATTCCGGGTAGTCTGTCTCTCTCTCTGATATGAAGGACGGGACATTCCGGGTAGTCTGTCTCTCTCTGATATGAAGGACGGGACATTCCGGGTCGTCTGTCTCTCACTGATATGAAGGACGGGACATTCCGGGTAGTCTGTCTCTCTCTCTGTGATATGAAGGACGGGACATTCCGGGTAGTCTGTCTCTCTCTGATATGAAGGACGGGACATTCCGGGTCGTCTGTCTCTCACTGATATGAAGGACGGGACATTCTGGGTAGTCTGTCTCTCTCTCTCTGATATGAAGGACGGGACATTCTGGGTAGTCTGTCTCTCTCTCTGATATGGAGGACGGGACATTCTGGGTCGTCTCTCTCTCTCTCTGATATGAAGGACGGGACATTCTGGGTCGTCTGTCTCTCTCTGATATGAAGGACGGGACATTCTGGGTAGTCTGTCTCTCTCTGATATGAAGGACGGGACATTCTGGGTAGTCTGTCTCTCTCTCTGATATGAAGGACGGGACATTCTGGGTAGTCTGTCTCTCTCTCTGATATGAAGGACGGGACATTCTGGGTAGTCTGTCTCTCTCTGATATGAAGGACGGGACATTCTGGGTAGTCTGTCTCTCTCTCTCTGATATGAAGTACGGGACATTCTGGGTAGTCTGTCTCTCTCTGATATGAAGGACGGGACATTCTGGGTAGTCTGTCTCTCTCTGATATGAAGGACGGGACATTCTGGGTAGTCTGTCTCTCTCTGATATGAAGGATGGGACATTCTGGGTAGTCTGTCTCTCTCTGGAATGAAGGACGGGACATTCTGGGCAGTCTGTTTCGGTCTCTGATATGAAGGACGGGACATTCTGGGTAGTCTGTCTCTCTCTCTGATATGAAGGATGGGACATTCTGGGTAGTCTGTCTCTCTCTGATATGAAGGACGGGACATTCTGGGTAGTCTGTCTCTATCTCTGATATGAAGGACGGGACATTCTGGATAGTCTGTTTCGGTCTCTGATATGAAGGAAGGGACATTCTGGGTAGTCTGTCTCTCTCTTTGATAGGAAGGAAGGTACATTCTGGGTAGTCTGTCTCTCTCTGGAATTAATGATGGGACATTCTGGGCAGTCTGTCTCAGTCTCTGATATGAAGGACGGGACATTCTGGGTCGTCTGTCTCTCTCTGATCTGAAGGACGGGACATTCTGGGTCGTCTGTCTCTCTCTGATATGAAGGACGGGACATTCTGGGTAGTCTGTCTCTCTCTGATATGAAGGACGGGACATTCTGGGTAGTGTGTCTCTCTCTGATATGAAGGACGGGACATTCTGGGTAGTCTGTCTCTCTCCCTGATATGAAGGACGGGACATTCTGGGTAGTCTTTCTCTCTCTGATATTGCGGATGGGACATTCTGGGTTGTCTGTCTCTCTCTCTGATATGAAGGACGGTACATTCTGGGTAGTCTGTCTCTCTCTGATAGGAAGGACGGGACATTCCGGGTAGTCTGTCTCTCTCTGATATGAAGGACGGGACATTCCGGGTAGTCTGTCTCTCTCTGATATGAGGGACGGGACATTCCGGGTAGTCTGTCTCTCTCTGATATGAAGGACGGGACATTCTGGGTAGTCTCTCTCTCTGATAGGAAGGACGGGACATTCTGGGTAGTCTGTCTCTCTCTCTGATAGGAAGGACGGGACATTCCGGGTAGTCTGTCTCTCTCTCTGATAGGAAGGACGGGACATTCCGGGTAGTCTGTCTCTCTCTGATATGAAGGACGGGACATTCTGGGTAGTCTGTCTCTCTCTGATATGAAGGACAGGACATTCTGGGTAGTCTCTCTCTCTGATAGGAAGGACGGGACATTCTGGGTAGTCTGTCTCTCTCTCTGATAGGAAGGACGGGACATTCTGGGTAGTCTGTCTCTCTCTGATATGAAGGACGAGACATTCTGGGTAGTCTGTCTCTCTCTCTGATATGAAGGACGGGAAATTCTGAGTAGTCTGTCTCTCTCTGATATGAAGGATGGGACATTCTATGTAGTCTGTCTCTCTCGCTGATATGAAGGATGGGACATTCTGGGTAGTCTGTCTCTCTCTGATATGAAGGAAGGTACATTCTGGGTAGTCTGTCTCTCTCTGGAATGAATGATGGGACATTCTGGGTAGTCTGTCTCGCTCTCTGATATGAAGGACGAGACATTCTGGGTATTCAGGGTAGTCTCTCTCTCTCTCTGATATGAATGACGGGACATTCTGGGTAGTCTGTCTCTCTCTCTGATAGGAAGGACGGGACATTCTGGGTAGTCTGTCTCTCTCTCTGATATGAAGGATGGGACATTCTGGGTCGTCTGTCTCTCTCTGATATGAAGGACGGGACATTCTGGGTCGTCTGTCTCTCTCTCTGATATGAAGGACGGGACATTCTGGGTCGTCTGTCTCTCTCTGATATGAAGGATGGGACATTCTGTGTCGTCTGTCTCTCTCTGATATGAAGGATGGGACATTCTGGGTCGTCTGTCTCTCTCTCTCTGATATGAAGGATGGGACATTCTGGGTAGTCTGTCTCTCTCTGAAATGAAGGACGGAACATTCTGGGTCGTCTGTCTCTCTCTCTCTGATATGAAGGACGGGACATTCTGGGTCGTCTGTCTCTCTCTCTGATATGAAGGACGGGACATTCTGGGTCGTCTGTCTCTCTCTCTGATATGAAGGACGGGACATTCTGGGTCGTCTGTCTCTCTCTCTGATATGAAGGACGGGACATTCTGGGTAGTCTGTCTCTCTCTCTGATATGAAGGACGGGACATTCTGGGTAGTCTGTCTCTCTCTGATATGAAGGACGGGACATTCTGGGTAGTCTCTCTCTCTGATATGAAGGACGGGACATTCTGGGTAATCTCTCTTAGTCTCTGATATGAAGGACGGGACATTCTGGGAAGTCTGTCTCTCTCTGATATGAAGGACGGGACATTCTGGGAAGTCTGTCTCTCTCTCTGATATGAAGGACGGGACATTCTTGGTAGTCTGTCTCTCTCTCTGATATGAAGGACGGGACATTCTGGGTAGTCTGTCTCTCTCTGATATGAAGGATGGGACATTCTGGGTAGTCTGTCTCTCTCTGATATGAAGGACGGGACATTCTGGGTAGTCTGTCTCTCTCTGGAATGAAGGACGGGACATTCTGGGCAGTCTGTTTTGGTCTCTGATATGAAGGACGGGACATTCTGGGTAGTCTGTCTCTCTCTGATATGAAGGAAGGTACATTCTGGGTAGTCTGTCTCTCTCTGGAATGAAGGACGGGACATTCTGGGCAGTCTGTTTCGGTCTCTGATATGAAGGACGGGACATTCTGGGTAGTCTGTCTCTGATATGAAGGACGGGACATTCCGGGTAGTCTGTCTCTCTCTGATATGAAGGAAGGGACATTCTGGGTAGTCTGTCTCTCTCTGGAATGAAGGACGGGACATTCTGGGCAGTCTGTTTCGGTCTCTGATATGAAGGACGGGACATTCTGGGTAGTCTGTTTCTCTCTGATATGAAGGACGGGACATTCTGGGCAGTCTGTTTCGGTCTCTGATATGAAGGACGGGACATTCTGGGTAGTCTGTCTCTATCTCTGATATGAAGTACGGGACATTCTGGGTAGTCTGTCTCTCTCTGATATGAAGGAAGGGACATTCTGGGTAGTCTGTCTCTCTCTGGAATGAAGGACGGGACATTCTGGGCAGTCTTTTTCGGTCTCTGATATGAAGGAAGGGACATTCTGGGTAGTCTGTCTCTGATATGAAGGACGGGACATTCTGGGTAGTCTGTCTCTCTCTTTGATAGGAAGGAAGGTACATTCTGGGTAGTCTGTCTCTCTCTGGAATTAATGATGGGACATTCTGGGCAGTCTGTCTCAGTCTCTGATATGAAGGACGGGACATTCTGGGTAGTCTGTCTCTCTCTGTTCTGAAGGACGGGACATTCTGGGTCGTCTCTCTCTCTCTCTGATATGAAGGACGGGACATTCTGGGTAGTCTGTCTCTCTCTGATATGAAGGACGGAACATTCTGGGTAGTGTGTCTCTCTCTGATATGAAGGACGGGACATTCTGGGTAGTCTGTCTCTCCCTGATATGAAGGACGGGACATTCTGGGTAGTCTGTCTCTCCCTGATATGAAGGACGGGACATTCTGGGTAGTCTCTCTCTCTGATATGAAGGATGGGACATTCTGGGTTGTCTGTCTCTCTCTCTGATATGAAGGACGGGACATTCTGGGTAGTCTGTCTCTCTCTGATATGAAGGACGGGACATTCTGGGTAGTCTGTCTCGGTCTCTGATATGAAGGACGGGACATTCTGGGTAGTCTGTCTCTCTCTGATATGAAGGACGGGACATTTTGGGTAGTCTGTCTCTCTCTCTGATATGAAGGATGGGACATTCCGGGTCGTCTGTCTCTCTCTGATATGAAGGACGGGACATTCCGGGTCGTCTGTCTCTCTCTGATATGAAGGACGGGACCTTCTGGGTAGTCTGTCTCTCTCTGATATGAAGGACGGGACATTCTGGGTAGTCTGTCTCTCTCTGATATGAAGGACGGGACATTCTGGGTAGTCTGTCTCTCTCTGATATGAAGGATGGGACATTCTTTGTAGTCTGTCTCTCTCTGATATGAAGGATGGGACCTTCTGGGTAGTCGGTCTCTCTCTCTCTGATATGAAGGATGAGACATTCTGAGTAGTCGGTCTCTCTTTCTCTGATATGAAGGATGGGACATTCTGGGGAGTCTGTCTCAGTGTCTGATCTGGAGGACGGGACATTCTGGGTAGTCTGTCTCTCTCTGACATGAAGGACGGGATATTCTGGGTAGTCTGTCTCTCTGTCTCTGATATGAAGAATGGAATATTCTGGGTAGTCTGTCTCTCTCTCTGATATGAAGGACGGGACATTCTGGGTAGTCTGTCTCTCTGATATGAAGGACGGGACATTCTGGGTAGTCTGTCTCTCTCTGATATGAAGGACGGGACATTCTGGGTAGTCTGTCTCTCTCTGATATGAAGGATGGGACATTCTGGGTAGTCTGTCTCTCTGATATGAAGGACGGGACATTCAGGGTAGTCTGTCTCGGACTCTGATATGAAGGATGGGACATTTTGGGTAGTCTGTCTCTCTCTGATATGAAGGACGGGACATTCTGGGTAGTCTGTCTCTCTCTGATATGAAGGACGGGACATTCTGGGTAGTCTGTCTCTCTCTGATATGAAGGATGGGACATTCTGGGTAGTCTGTCTCTCTGATATGAAGGACGGGACATTCAGGGTAGTCTGTCTCGGACTCTGATATGAAGGATGGGACATTTTGGGTAGTCTGTCTCTCTCTGATATGAAGGACGGGACATTCTGGGTAGTCTGTCTCTCGCTCTCTGATAAGAAGGACGGGACATTCTGGGTAGTCTGTCTCTCTCTGTTATGAAAGACGGGACGTTCTGGATAGTGTGTCTCTCTCTCTGATATGAAGGACATGACATTCTGGGTAGTCTGTCTCTCTCTCTGATATGAAGGACGGGATATTCTGGGTAGTCTCTCTCTCTCTGATATGAAGGACGGGACATTCTGGGTAGTCTGTCTATCTCTCTGATATGAAGGATGGGACATTCCGGGTCGTCTGTCTCTCTCTGATAAGAAGGACGGGACATTTCGGGTCGTCTGTCTCTCACTGATATGAAGGATGGGACATTCTGGGTAGACTGTCTCTCTCTGATATGAAGGACGGGACATTCTGGGTCGTCTGTCTCTCTCTGATATGAAGAACGGGACATTCCGGGTCGTCTGTCTCTCTCTGATATGAAGGACGGGACATTCCGGGTTGTCTTTCTCTCTCTGATATGAAGGACGGGACATTCTGGGTAGTCTGTCTCTCTCTGATAGGAAGGACGGGACATTCTGGGTAGTCTGTCTCTCTCTCTGATATGAAGGATGGGACATTCTGGGTAGTCTGTCTCTCTCTGATATGAAGGACGGGACATTCTGGGTCGTCTGTCTCTCTCTGATATGAAGGACGGGACATTCTGGGTAGTCTGTCTCTCTCTCTGATATGAAGGACGGGACATTCTGGGTAGTCTGTCTCTCTCTGATATGAAGGACGGGACATTCTGGGTAGTCTCTCTCTCTGATATGAAGGATGGGACATTCTGGGTAGTCTGTCTCTCTCTGATATGAAGGACGGGACATTCTGGGTAGTCTCTCTCACTGATATGAAGGACGGGACATTCTGGGTTGTCTGTCTCTCTCTCTGATATGAAGGATGGGACATTCTGGGTAGTCTGTCTCTCTCTCTGATATGAAGGACGGGACATTCTGGGTAGTCTCTCTCTCTCTGATATGAAGGATGGGATATTCTGGGTAGTCTATCTCTCTGATATGAATGATGGGACATTCCGGGTCGTCTGTCTCTCTCTGATACGAAGGACGGGACATTCCGGGTCGTCTTTCTCTCTCTGATATGAAGGACGGGACATTCCGGGTCGTCTGTCTCTCTCTGATATGAAGGACGGGACCTTCTGGGTAGTCTGTCTCTCTCTGATATGAAGGACGGGACATTCTGGGTAGTCTGTCTCTCTCTGATATGAAGGATGGGACATTCTGGGTAGTCTGTCTCTCTCTGATATGAAGGAAGGGACATTCTGGGTAGTCTGTCTCTCTCTGGAATGAAGGACGGGACATTCTGGGCAGTCTGTTTCGGTCTCTGATATGAAGGACGGGACATTCTGGGTAGTCTGTCTCTCTCTGATATGAAGGACGGGACATTCTGGATAGTCTGTTTCGGTCTCTGATATGAAGGAAGGGACATTCTGGGTAGTCTGTCTCTGATATGAAGGACGGGACATTCCGGGTAGTCTATCTCTCTTTGATAGGAAGGAAGGTACATTCTGGGTAGTCTGTCTCTCTCTGGAATTAATGATGGGACATTCTGGGCAGTCTGTCTCTCTCTGATATGAAGGACGGGACATTTCGGGTCGTCTGTCTCTCTCTGATATGAAGGACGGGACATTTCGGGTCGTCTGTCTCTCACTGATATGAAGGATGGGACATTCTGGGTAGTCTGTCTCTCTCTGATATGAAGGACGGGACATTCTGGGTAGTCTGTCTCTCTCTGATATGAAGAACGGGACATTCCGGGTCGTCTGTCTCTCTCTGATATGAAGGACGGGACATTCCGGGTCGTCTTTCTCTCTCTGATATGAAGGACGGGACATTCTGGGTAGTCTGTCTCTCTCTGATAGGAAGGACGGGACATTCTGGGTAGTCTGTCTCTCTCTGATAGGAAGGACGGGACATTCTGGGTCGTCTGTCTCTCTCTGATATGAAGGACGGGACATTCTGGGTCGTCTGTCTCTCTCTGATATGAAGGACGGGACATTCTGGGTAGTCTGTCTCTCTCTCTGATATGAAGGACGGGACATTCTGGGTAGTCTGTCTCTCTCTGATATGAAGGACGGGACATTCTGGGCAGTCTGTCTCTCTCTCTGATATGAAGGACGGGACATTCTGGGCAGTCTGTCTCTCTCTCTGATATGAAGGACGGGACATTCTGGGCAGTCTGTCTCTCTCTCTGATATGAAGGACGGGACATTCTGGGTAGTCTGTCTCTCTCTGATATGAAGGACGGGACATTCTGGGTAGTCTCTCTCTCTGATATGAAGGATGGGACATTCTGGGTAGTCTGTCTCTCTCTGATATGAAGGACGGGACATTCTGGGTAGTCTCTCTCACTGATATGAAGGACGGGACATTCTGGGTTGTCTGTCTCTCTCTCTGATATGAAGGATGGGACATTCTGGGTAGTCTGTCTCTCTCTCTGAAATGAAGGACGGGACATTCTGGGTAGTCTCTCTCTCTCTGATATGAAGGATGGGATATTCTGGGTAGTCTATCTCTCTGATATGAATGATGGGACATTCCGGGTCGTCTGTCTCTCTCTGATATGAAGGATGGGACATTCCGGGTCGTCTTTCTCTCTCTGATATGAAGGACGGGACATTCCGGGTAGTCTGTCTCTCTCTGATATGAAGGACGGGACCTTCTGGGTAGTCTGTCTCTCTCTCATATGAAGGACGGGACATTCTGGGTAGTCTGTCTCTCTCTGATATGAAGGATGGGACATTCTGGGTAGTCTGTCTCTCTCTGATATGAAGGAAGGGACATTCTGGGTAGTCTGTCTCTCTCTGGAATGAAGGACGGGACATTCTGGGCAGTCTGTTTCGGTCTCTGATATGAAGGACGGGACATTCTGGGTAGTCTGTCTCTCTCTGATATGAAGGACGGGACATTCTGGGTAGTCTGTCTCTCTCTGATATGAAGGACGGGACATTCTGGGTAGTCTGTCTCTCTCTCTGATATGAAGGATGGGACATTCTGGGTAGTCTGTCTCTCTCTGATATGAAGGACGGGACATTCTGGGTAGTCTGTCTCTGATATGAAGGACGGGAAATTCTGGGTAGTCTGTCTCTGATATGAAGGACGGGAAATTCCGGGTAGTCTGTCTCTCTCTGATATGAAGGACGGGACATTCTGGGTAGTCTGTCTCTCTCTGGAATTAATGATGGGACATTCTGGGCAGTCTGTCTCAGTCTCTGATATGAAGGACGGGACATTCTGGGTAGTCTGTCTCTCTCTCTGATATGAAGGACGGGACATTCTGGGTAGTCTGTCTCTCTCTCTGATATGAAGGACGGGACATTCTGGGTAGTCTGTCTCTGATATGAAGGACGGGAAATTCCGGGTAGTCTGTCTCTCTCTGATATGAAGGACGGGACATTCTGGGTAGTCTGTCTCTCTCTGGAATTAATGATGGGACATTCTGGGCAGTCTGTCTCAGTCTCTGATATGAAGGACGGGACATTCTGGGTAGTCTGTCTCTCTCTCTGATATGAAGGACGGGACATTCTGGGTAGTCTGTCTCTCTCTCTGATATGAAGGACGGGACATTCTGGGCAGTCTATCTCTCTCTGATCTGAAGGACGGGACATTCTGGGTCGTCTCTCTCTCTCTCTGATATGAAGGACAGTACATTCTGGGTCGTCTGTCTCTCTCTGATATGAAGGACGGGACATTCTGGGTAGTCTGTCTCTCTCTGATATGAAGGACGGAACATTCTGGGTAGTGTGTCTCTCTCTGATATGAAGGACGGGACATTCTGGGTAGTCTGTCTCTCTCCCTGATATGAAGGACGGGACATTCTGGGTAGTCTGTCTCTCTCTCTGATATGAAGGACGGGACATTCTGGGTAGTCTGTCTCTCTCTCTGATATGAAGGATGGGACATTCTGGGTAGTCTGTCTCTCTCTGATATGAAGGACGGGACATTCTGGGTAGTCTGTCTCGGTCTCTGATATGAAGGACGGGACTTTCCGGGTCGTCTGTCTCTCTCTGATATGAAGGACGGGACATTCCGGGTCGTCTGTCTCTCTCTGATATGAAGGACGGGACCTTCTGGGTAGTCTGTCTCTCTCTGAAATGAAGGATGGGACCTTCTGGGTAGTCTGTCTCTCTCTCTCTGATATGAAGGACGGGACATTCTGGGTCGTCTGTCTCTCTCTCTGATATGAAGGACGGGACATTCTGGGTAGTCTGTCTCGGTCTCTGATATGAAGGACGGGACATTCTGGGTAGTCTGTCTCTCTCTCTGATATGAAGGACGGGACATTCTGGGTAGTCTGTCTCTCTCTCTGATATGAAGGACGGGACATTCTGGGTTGTCTGTCTCTCTCTCTGATATGAAGGACGGGACATTCTGGGTAGTCTGTCTCGGTCTCTGATATGAAGGACGGGACATTCCGGGTCGTCTGTCTCTCTCTGATATGAAGGATGGGAAATTCCGGGTCGTCTGTCTCTCTCTGATATGAAGGACAGGACCTTCTGGGTAGTCTGTCTCTCTCTGAAATGAAGGATGGGACCTTCTGGGTAGTCTGTCTCTCTCTCTCTGATATGAAGGACGGGACCTTCTGGGTAGTCTGTCTCTCTCTGATATGAAGGACGGGACATTCTGGGTAGTCTGTCTCTCTCTGATATGAAGGATGGGACCTTCTGGGTAGTCTGTCTCTCTCTGATATGAAGGATGGGACCTTCTGGGTAGTCGGTCTCTCTCTCTCTGATATGAAGGATGAGACATTCTCAGTAGTCGGTCTCTCTTTCTCTGATATGAAGGATGGGACATTCTGGGGAGTCTGTCTCAGTGTCTGATCTGGAGGACGGGACATTCTGGGTAGTCTGTCTCTCTCTGACATGAAGGACGGGATATTCTGGGTAGTCTGTCTCTCTGTCTCTGATATGAAGAATGGAATATTCTGGGTAGTCTGTCTCTCTCTCTGATATGAAGGACGGGACATTCTGGGTAGTCTGTCTCTCTCTGATATGAAGGACGGGACATTCTGGGTAGTCTGTCTCTCTCTGATATGAAGGACGGGACATTCTGGGTAGTCTGTCTCTCTCTGATATGAAGGACGGGACATTCTGGGTAGTCTGTCTCTCTCTGATATGAAGGATGGGACATTCTGGGTAGTCTGTCTCTCTGATATGAAGGACGGGACATTCAGGGTAGTCTGTCTCGGTCTCTGATATGAAGGATGGGACATTTTGGGTAGTCTGTCTCTCTCTCTGATATGAAGGACGGGACATTCTGGGTAGTCTCTCTCTCTCTGATATGAAGGATGGGACATTCTGGGTAGTCTGTCTCTCTCTGATATGAAGGATGGGACATTCTGGGTAGTCTGTCTCGCTCTCTGATATGAAGGACGGGACTTTCTGGGTAGTCTGTCTCTCTCTGTTATGAAAGACGGGACGTTCTGGATAGTGTGTCTCTCTCTCTGATATGAAGGACGGGACATTCTGGGTAGTCTGTCTCTCTCTGATATGAAGGACGGGACATTCTGGGTAGTCTCTCTCTCTCTGATATGAAGGACGGGATATTCTGGGTAGTCTATCTCTCTGATATGAAGGATGGGACATTCCGGGTCGTCTGTCTCTCTCTGATATGAAGGACGGGACATTTCGGGTCGTCTGTCTCTCACTGATATGAAGGGCGGGACATTCTGGGATGTCTGTCTCTCTCTGATATGAAGGATGGGACATTCTGGGTAGTCTGTCTCTCTCTCTGATATGAAGGACGGGACATTCTGGGTTGTCTGTCTCTCTCTCTGATATGAAGGACGGGACATTCTGGGTAGTCTGTCTCTCTCTCTGATATGAAGGATGGGACATTCTGGGTAGTCTGTCTCTCTCTCTGATATGAAGGACGGGACATTCTGGGTTGTCTGTCTCTCTCTCTGATATGAAGGACGGGACATTCTGGGTAGTCTGTCTCTCTCTGATATGAAGAACGGGACATTCCGGGTCGTCTGTCTCTCTCTGATATGAAGGACGGGACATTCCGGGTCGTCTTTCTCTCTCTGATATGAAGGACGGGACATTCCGGGTCGTCTGTCTCTCTCTGATATGAAGGACGGGACCTTCTGGGTAGTCTGTCTCTCTCTGATATGAAGGACGGGACATTCTGGGTAGTCTGTCTCTCTCTGATATGAAGGATGGGACATTCTGGGTAGTCTGTCTCTCTCTCTGATATGAAGGACGGGACATTCTGGGTAGTCTGTCTCTCTCTGATATGAAGGACGGGACATTCTGGGTAGTCTGTCTCTCTCTCTGATATGAAGGATGGGACATTCTGGGTAGTCTCTCTCTCTCTCTGATATGAAGGAAGGGATATTCTGGGTAGTCTGTCTCTCTCTGATATGAAGGACGGGACCTTCTGGGTAGTCTGTCTCTCTCTGATATGAAGGACGGGACATTCTGGGTAGTCTGTCTCTCTCTGATATGAAGGACGGGACATTCTGGGTAGTCTGTCTCGGTCTCTGATATGAAGGATGGGACATTTTGGGTAGTCTCTCTCTCTCTGATATGAAGGACGGGACATTCTGGGTAGTCTGTCTCTCTCTGATATGAAGGATGGGACATTCTGGGTAGTCTGTCTCGCTCTCTGATATGAAGGACGGGACATTCTGGGTAGTCTGTCTCTCTCTCTGATATGAAGGACGGGACATTCTGGGTAGTCTGTCTCTCTCTGATATGAAGGACGGGACATTCTGGGTCGTCTCTCTCTCTCTCTGATATGAAGGACGGGATATTCTGGGTCGTCTGTCTCTCTCTCTGATATGAAGGACGGGACATTCTGGGTCGTCTGTCTTTCTCTCTGATATGAAGGATGGGACATTCTGGGTCGTCTGTCTCTCTCTGACATGAAGGACGGGACATTCCGGGTCGTCTGTCTCTCACTGATATGAAGGACGGGACATTCCGGGTAGTCTGTCTCTCTCTCTCTGATATGAAGGACGGGACATTCTGGGTAGTCTGTCTCTCTCTCTGTGATATGAAGGACGGGACATTCCGGGTAGTCTGTCTCTCTCTGATATGAAGGACGGGACATTCCGGGTAGTCTGTCTCTCTCTGATATGAAGGACGGGACATTCCGGGTAGTCTGTCTCTCTCTGATATGAAGGACGGGACATTCCGGGTAGTCTGTCTCTCTCTCTGATATGAAGGACGGGACATTCCGGGTAGTCTGTCTCTCTCTGATATGAAGGACGGGACATTCCGGGTCGTCTGTCTCTCACTGATATGAAGGACGGGACATTCTGGGTAGTCTGTCTCTCTCTCTCTGATATGAAGGACGGGACATTCTGGGTAGTCTGTCTCTCTCTCTCTGATATGGAGGACGGGACATTCTGGGTAGTCTGTCTCTCTCTGATATGAAGGACGGGACATTCTGGGTAGTCTGTCTCTCTCTCTGATATGAAGGACGGGACATTCGGGGTAGTCTGTCTCGGTCTCTGATATGAAGGATGGGACATTCCGGGTCGTCTGTCTCTCTCTGATATGAAGGACGGGACATTCCGGGTCGTCTTTCTCTCTCTGATATGAAGGACGGGACATTCCGGGTCGTCTGTCTCTCTCCGATATGAAGGATGGGACCTTCTGGGTAGTCTGTCTCTCTCCGATATGAAGGACGGGACCTTCTGGGTAGTCTGTCTCTCTCTGATATGAAGGACGGGACATTCTGGGTAGTCTGTCTCTCTCTGATATGAAGGACGGGACATTCTGGGTAGTCTGTCTCGGTCTCTGATATGAAGGATGGGACATTTTGGGTAGTCTCTCTCTCTCTGATATGAAGGATGGGACATTCTGGGTAGTCTGTCTCTCTCTGATATGAAGGATGGGACATTCTGGGTAGTCTGTCTCGCTCTCTGATATGAAGGACGGGACATTCTGGGTAGTCTGTCTCTCTCTCTGATATGAAGGACGGGACATTCTGGGTAGTCTCTCTCTCTCTCTCTGATATGAAGGACGGGATATTCTGGGTCGTCTGTCTCTCTCTCTGATATGAAGGACGGGACATTCCGGGTCGTCTGTCTCTCTCCGATATGAAGGATGGGACCTTCTGGGTAGTCTGTCTCTCTCCGATATGAAGGACGGGACCTTCTGGGTAGTCTGTCTCTCTCTGATATGAAGGATGGGACCTTCTGGGTAGTCGGTCTCTCTTTCTCTGATATGAAGAATGGAATATTCTGGGTAGTCTGTCTCTCTCTCTGATATGAAGGATGGGACATTCTGGGTCGTCTGTCTCTCTCTGATATGAAGGACGGGACATTCCGGGTCGTCTGTCTCTCACTGATATGAAGGACGGGACATTCTGGGTAGTCTGTCTCTCTCTCTCTGATATGAAGGACGGGACATTCTGGGTAGTCTGTCTCTCTCTCTCTGATATGAAGGACGGGACATTCTGGGTAGTCTGTCTCTCTCTCTCTGATATGAAGGACGGGACATTCTGGGTAGTCTGTCTCTCTCTGATATGAAGGACGGGACATTCTGGGTAGTCTGTCTCTCTCTCTGATATGAAGGACGGGACATTCTGGGTAGTCTGTCTCTCTCTGATATGAAGGACGGGACATTCTGGGTAGTCTGTCTCTCTCTCTGATATGAAGGACGGGACATTCGGGGTAGTCTGTCTCGGTCTCTGATATGAAGGATGGGACATTCCGGGTCGTCTGTCTCTCTCTGATATGAAGTACGGGACATTCCGGGTCGTCTTTCTCTCTCTGATATGAAGGACGGGACATTCCGGGTCGTCTGTCTCTCTCCGATATGAAGGACGGGACCTTCTGGGTAGTCTGTCTCTCTCTGAAATTAAGGACGGGACCTTCTGGGTAGTCTGTCTCTCTCTGATATGAAGGATGGGACCTTCTGGGTAGTCGGTCTCTCTTTCTCTGATATGAAGAATGGAATATTCTGGGTAGTCTGTCTCTCTCTCTGATATGAAGGACGGGACATTCTGGGTAGTCTGTCTCTCTCTCTGATATGAAGGACGGGACATTCTGGGGAGTCTGTCTCTCTCTGACATGAAGGACGGGACATTCTGGGTAGTCTGTCTGTCTCTGATATGAAGAATGGAATATTCTGGGTAGTCTGTCTCTCTCTCTGATATGAAGGACGGGACATTCTGGGTAGTCTGTCTCTCTCTCTGATATGAAGGACGGGACATTCTGGGTAGTCTGTCTCTCTCTGATATGAAGGACGGGACATTCTGTTTAGTCTGTCTCTCTCTGATATGAAGGACGGGACATTCTGGGTAGTCTGTCTCGGTCTCTGATATGAAGGACGGGACATTCTGGGTAGTTTGTCTCTCTCTCTGATATGAAGGACGGGACATTCTGGGTAGTCTGTCTCGGTCTCTGATATGAAGGACGGGACATTCTGGGTAGTCTGTGTCTCTCTCTGATATGAAGGACAGGACATTCTGGGTAGTCTGTCTCGGTCTCTGATATGAAGGACGGGACATTCTGGGTAGTCTGTCTCTCTCTGATATGAAGGGCGGTACATTCTGGGTAGTCTGTCTCTCTCTTATATGAAGGACGGGACATTCTGGGTAGTCTGTCTCTCTCTGATATGAAGGACGGGACATTCTGGGTAGTCTGTCTCTCTCTGATATGAAGGACGGGACATTCTGGGTAGTCTGTCTCTCTCTGATATGAAGGATGGGACATTCTGGGTAGTCTGTCTCTCTCTCTGATATGAAGGACGGGACATTCTGGGTAGTCTGTCTCTCTCTCTGATATGAAGGACGGGACATTCTGGGTAGTCTGTCTCTCTCTGATATGAAGGACGGGACATTCTGGGTAGTCTGTCTCTCTCTCTGTGATATGGAGGACGGGACATTCTGGGTAGTCTCTCTCTCTCTGATATGAAGGACGGGACATTCTGGGTAGTCTGTCTCTCTCTGATATGAAGGACGGGACATTCTGGGTAGTCTGTCTCTCTCTCTGATATGAAGGACGGGACATTCTGGGTACTCTGTCTCTCTCTGATATGAAGGACGGGACATTCTGGGTAGTGTATCTGATTTTGGAGGTCTCTGTTTTATTATGCATTTTGTTTGTATCTTGTGTTCTGTGTCTTTAAGACTTTTCTATCTGTAGTAAAATATATTTTTTAAACAGTTGGTTGCATAAGAGTTAGTTTTATTGTTTCTTACTTTTTTGTAGTTATTTTGGCTCCTCCCTGATATCTCTGTAAGGTAATACATTGCAGGAATGGGTATTAGGGGACATCTCTCGGGGCTGCAGTTCCTCTGAACTCCACAAGATGGTGATCTCATTTCTACTACCCAGATAGGACTTCTCTATGGAATACAGACATGACAGACAGGAAGTGATGTCATGTACAGACAGGAAGTGATCTCAGGAACAGACAGGAAGTGATCTCAGGAACAGACAGGAAGAGATGTCAGAAACAGACAGGAATTGATCTGGAATAAAGACACAAAGTTGCATGTGGTGTCAAGGAGATCGGAGAGGTTGCTGGACGTGGCAGTAGAGGAGGTAATTATTATACAGGATTTATGGGGCCGACAGTTTGCTCAGCGCTGTACAATATAACAGGAGACAATACAGATCAATACAAGAGGGATAGGAGGGCCTGATCCTGGGAGCTTACAATCTAAGAGGGAGGGGCTGATCCTGGGAGCTTACAATCTAGGAGGGAGGGGCTAGTGGTACAAAAGGTAGTAACTGTGGGGGATGGACTGGTAGGAGGAGTAGAAGATTCCATTATTAGCTGAGGGCAGGATAGGCTTCCCTGAAGAGAGAGGTTTTCAGAGATCACCTAAAAGTGAACAGAGTAGGTGATAGTCTGATAAATTGGGGTAGAGAGTTTCAGAGGATGGGGGAAGCTCTGTAGAAGTCCTGGAGCTGAGCATGGGAGGAGGAGACAAGGGAGCTAGAGAGCAGGAGATCTTGCGAGGAGCAGAGAGGATGGTTTGGGTGATATTTGGAGACAAGATCGGTGATGTAATTTGGGGCGGAGTTATAAATAGCTTTATATGTTATTGTTAGTGTTTTAAATTTTATCTGTTGGGCAACGGGAAGCCAGTGGAGGGATTGGCAGAGAGGGGTGGAGGACACTGAATGGAGGCCAGTGGAGGGATTGGCAGAGGGGGGGGGAGGACACTGAATGGAGGCCAGTGGAGGGATTGGCAGAGAGGGGTGGAGGACACTGAATGGAGGCCAGTGGAGGGATTGGCAGAGAGGGGTGGAGGACACTGAATGGAGGCCGGTGGAGGGATTGGCAGAGAGGGGTGGAGGACACTGAATGGAGGCCAGTGGAGGGATTGGCAGAGAGGGGTGGAGGACACTGAATGGAGGCCGGTGGAGGGATTGGCAGAGAGGGGTGGAGGACGCTGAATGGAGGCCGGTGGAGGGATTGGCAGAGAGGGGTGGAGGACGCTGAATGGAGGCCAGTGGAGGGATTGGCAGAGAGGGGTGGAGGACGCTGAATGGCGGCCAGTGGAGGGATTGGCAGAGAGGGGTGGAGGACGCTGAATGGAGGTCAGTGGAGGGATTGGCAGAGAGAGGTGGAGGACACTGAGTGGAGGCCACTGGAGGGATTGGCAGAGAGGGATGGAGGACACTGAATGGAGGCCAGTGGAGGGATTGGCAGAGAGGGGTGGCAGATACAGAACGGTTAGTAAGGTGGATGAGTCTGGCAGCAGCATTCATGATAGACTGAAGAGGGGATAGCCTGCGATGAGGTCGGCCAATGAGGAGGGAGTTACAATAGTCAAGGTGAGATATAACAAGGGAGTGAATAAGTTGCTTAGTGGTTTCCGAGGTTAGGAACGGGCGTATCTTGGAGATGTTGTGGAGTTTGGAGGTGTAGCGGAGGTTGGAGGTGTTGCAGAGGTTGTAGATGTTGCGGAGGTTGGAGGTGTTGCGGAGGTGAAGTCTATAAGATTAGGACAGTGATTGGATTTGGGGGTGAAAGGACAGATGGGAGTCTAGGATTACACCTAGTACCCTGGCATGAGGGGAGGGACTGATGGTTGTGTTATTGATCTTGATGGAGAAGTCGGGGGAGGGGGCACGGGCTGGGGGGAATACTAAGAGCTCAGTGTTGGAAAGATTGAGTTTGAGGAAGTGGAGTGACATCCATGCCGATATGTCACTTAGTAGGTTAGTAATGCGAGAGGAAACAGAAGGGGCGAGGTGAGGAGACTGAAGGGGCGAGGTGAGGAGGAGACTGAAGGGGCGAGGTGAGGAGGAGACTGAAGGGGCGAGGTGAGGAGGAGACTGAAGGGGTGAGGTGAGGAGGAGACTGAAGGGGTGAGGTGAGGAGGAGACTGAAGGGGTGAGGTGAGGAGAAGGAGACTGAAGGGGCGAGGTGAGGAGAAGGAGACTGAAGGGGCGAGGTGAGGAGGAGACTGAAGGGGCGAGGTGAGGAGGAGACTGAAGGGGCGAAGTGGAGAAGGAGACTGAAGGGGTGAGGTGGAGAAGGAGACTGAAGGGGTGAGGTGGAGAAGGAGACTGAAGGGGTGAGGTGTGGAGGAGACTGAAGGGGTGAGGTGAGGAGGAGACTGAAGGGGTGAGGTGTGGAGGAGACTGAAGGGGTGAGGTGAGGAGGAGACTGAAGGGGTGAGGTGTGGAGGAGACTGAAGGGGTGAGGTGTGGAGGAGACTGAAGGGGTGAGGTGAGGAGGAGACTGAAGGGGCGAGGTGAGGAGGAGACTGAAGGGGTGAGGTGAGGGGTAGAAAGATAGATTTGTGTGTCATCAGCATAGAGATGGTACTTAAAGCCATGGGAGTTTATCAAGTGACCAAGGGAGGAGGTGTAGATGGAGAAGAGAAGGGGTCCAAGGACAGAACATAGAGGGACCCCTACAGAGAGAGGGAGTGAAGAGGAGGCGGCGGAGTTATAGGTAACACTGAAGGAGCGCTGCAATGGGTAGGAGGAGAACCAGGAGAGAGCAGAGTCTCGGAGGCCAAAAGAGTGGAGTTTTTTGAGGAGGAGGGGGTGGTCAATAGTATCAAAAGCCACAGAGAGGTCAAGTAGTAAGAGTATGGAGTAGTGGCCATTGGCTGGGATGAGTAAGGAGTAGTGGCCATTGGTTGGGATGAGTACGGAGTAGTGGCCATTGGTTGGGATCAGTACGGAGTAGTGGTTATTGGTTGGGATGAGTATGGAGTAGTGGCCATTGGTTGGGATGAGTACGGAGTAGTGGCCATTGGCTGGGATGAGTAAGGAGTAGTGTCCATTGGTTGGGATGAGTACGGAGTAGTGGCCATTGGTTGGGATGAGTACGGAGTAGTGGTCATTGGTTGGGATGAGTATGGAGTAGTGGCCATTGGTTGGGATGAGTACGGAGTAGTGGTTATTGGTTGGGATGAGTATGGAGTAGTGGCCATTGGTTGGGATGAGTACGGAGTAGTGGCCTTTGGTTGGGATGAGTACGGAGTAGTGGCCTTTGGTTGGGATGAGTACGGAGTAGTGGCCATTGGTTGGGATGAGTATGGAGTAGTGGCCTTTGGTTGGGATGAGTATGGAGTAGTGGCCATTGGCTGGGATGAGAATGGAGTAGTGGCCATTGGCTGGGATGAGAATGGAGTAGTGGCCATTGGCTGGGATGAGAATGGAGTAGTGGCCATTGGCTGGGATGAGAATGGAGTAGTGGCCATTGGCTGAAATGAGAATGGAGTAGTGGCCATTGGCTGGGATGAGAATGGAGTAGTGGCCATTGGCTGGGATGAGAATGGTGTAGTGTCCATTGGTTGGGATTAGTACGGAGTAGTGGCCATTGGTTGGGATGAGTACGGAGTAGTGGCCATTGGTTGGGATTAGTATGGAGTAGTGGCCATTGGTTGGGATGAGTCCTGAGTAGCGGCCATTGGTTGGGATGAGTATGGAGTAGCGGCCATGGGTTGGGATGAGTACAGAGTAATGGCCATTGGTTTGGATGAGTACAGAGTAGCGGCCATTGGTTGGGATGAGTATGGAGTAATGGCCGTTGGTTAGGATGAGTATGCAGTAGCGGCCATTGGTTGGGATGAGTACGGAGTAGTGGCCATTGGTTGGGATGAGTATAGAGTAATGGCCATTGGTTGGGATGAGTACGGAGTAGCGGCCATTGGTTGGGATGAGTATGGAGTAGCGGCCATAGTTTGGGATGAGTACGGAGTAGCGGCCATTGGTTGGGATGAGTATGGAGTAGTGGTTATTGGTTGGGATCAATACGGAGTAGTGGCCTTTGGTTGGGATCAGTACGGAGTAGTGGCCATTGGTTGGGATGAGTACGGAGTAGTGGCCATTGGTTGGGATGAGTACGGAGTAGTGCTCATTGGTTGGGATGAGTACGGAGTAGTGGCCATTGGTTGGGATGAGTACGGAGTAGTGGCCATTGGCTGGGATGAGTACGGAGTAGTGGCCATTGGTTGGGATTAGTATGGAGTAGTGGCCATTGGTTGGGATGAGTACGGAGTAGTGGCCATTGGTTGGGATGAGTATGGAGTAGTGGCCATTGGTTGGGATGAGTATGGAGTAGTGGCCATTGGTTGGGATGAGTATGGAGTAGTGACCATTGGTTGGGATGAGTACGGAGTAGTGGCCATTGGTTGGGATGAGTATGGAGTAGTGGCCATTGGTTGGGATGAGTATGGAGTAGTGGCCATCGGTTGGGAGGAGTACGGAGTAGTGACCATTGGCTGGGATGAGTACGGAGTAGTGGCCATTGGTTGGGATTAGTATGGAGTAGTGGCCATTGGTTGGGATGAGTATGGAGTAGTGGCCATTGGTTGGGATGAGTACGGAGTAGTGGCCATTGGCTGGGATGAGTACGGAGTAGTGGCCATTGGTTGGGATTAGTATGGAGTAGTGGCCATTGGCTGGGATGAGTACGGAGTAGTGGCCATTGGTTGGGATTAGTATGGAGTAGTGGCCATTGGTTGGGATGAGTATGGAGTAGTGGCCATTGGTTGGGATGAGTATGGAGTAGTGACCATTGGTTGGGATGAGTACGGAGTAGTGACCATTGGTTGGGATGAGTACGGAGTAGTGGCCATTGGTTGGGATGAGTATGGAGTAGTGGCCATCGGTTGGGAGGAGTACGGAGTAGTGACCATTGGTTGGGATGAGTACGGAGTAGTGGTCATTGGTTTTAGCAGTTAGTAGATCATTAGTGAGGTTTAGTAGGGCGGTCTCAGTGGAGTGTAGAGAGTGAAAGCCAGACTGTGAAGGGTGAAGAAGGTTGTTGTCGGTGAGGTGGGAGCTCAGGCGATTGTAGACTAAGCGTTCTAGGAGTTTAGAGGTAAATGGCAGCAGGGAGATGGGTCTTAAGTTGTTCAGGTTGGTGGGGTCCAGGGAGGGCTTTTTACGTATGGGAGTGATGTGCGCATGCTTTATAGGGGAGGGGAAGGCACCAGTAGAGAGGGAAAGATTGAAGATGTGAGTGAGGGAGCATAGGATGGAAGAAGAGGGTGACCGTAGTAGTTGTGAGGGGACAGGATCCAGGGGGCAGGTGGTGAGACGGGCTTCTGAGAAAACCTTAGTGACCTCTTCAGTAGTAGAAGGTCAGAAGAGGAAAGTGTTGAGGGAGGTTTAGTATAAGGTATGCTAAGTGGGATGGATGTCTGTGCAGTGGAGATGTCCCTACGAATTGCATCAATCTTGTTTTTTAAATGATTTGCAATCTCGTGAGCAGTGAGTGAGGTACTGGGTGGGGGTGGAGAAAGTAGAGAGTTAAAAGCAGAGAAGAGACGACGAGGACTGGATGACAAGGTATTGATGAAAGTGACAAAGTCGTCTTGTTTGGCAGCATGGAGGGAGGAATTGTACGTGAAGAAAGCAGATTTATATCGGGTGAATGCTTGCTGGGATTTGGTTTTACGTCACAATCGCTCCAGCGCACGACTATGTCACTTAAGATGTCTGGTGTGGTCAGTCTGCCAAGGTTGTAATGGTCGGGGCCTGATGCTTCGTATTGTTAGAGGAGCAAGTGAGTCCAGTGTGGATGATAGTAAACTGTTGTAGACAGCAGTGGCCAGGTCAGGGCAGGACAGGGGAGAGATTCTGTCATAGAGTTGGTCAGTTGCAGAGTGGAAAGGAGCCGGGTTCAAGTTGTGAAGGTTTCTGCAGGTAATTGTTGGCTGCTTGGAGGGATAGGTGTTTGAAGACGAGGAGACTGTGAAGGTGATGAGATTGTGATCATAGAGAGGAAAGGGGGTGTTTGTGAGGTTGTAGGGAGTGCAAAGATGGGAGAAAACAAGGTCTAATGTATTCCCATCAGAGTGAGTGGAGGACGGCGTCCGTCAGAGTGAGTGGAGGACGGCGTCGGTCAGAGTGAGTGGAGGACGGCGTCGGTCAGAGTGAGTGGAGGACGGCGTCCGTCAGAGTGAGTGGAGGACGGCGTCCGTCAGAGTGAGCGGAGGACGGCGTCCATTGTGTTAATGCAAAAGATGAGGTTATGTTGAAGAGTTGGGATGTAGCCGGGTTGTTGACATTAATAGGGATGGTAAAATCTCTGAGAATGATAGCGGGTAGTTCAGAGGAGAGAAAGTAGGTTAGCCAAGCGGAGAAATCATCAAGAAAGCAGGACACGGGTCCAGGAGGCCAATAGATCACTGCAATCCTCAGAGAGATCGGAGAGAACAGCCGGATGCAGTGAGTCTGGAAAGAAGAGAAGGATAGAGAGGAAGGGTTAGGGAGGACTTGAAAGGTGCTGAGTGGGGATAGAAGCAAACCAACCCCACCACCTTTCTGACCACTGGGTCTGGGTGAGTGGGTCCAGAGGAGGCCTCCATAGGAAAGTGCTGTGGGGGAAGCAGAATCTGCTGCTTGGAGCCAGGTTTCTGTAATTGCTAGTATAAGAGGTTAGGAGAAGGAGGGTGCCTGGTGTGGGGGGGAGATACTGAAGGACCAGGGTTTGGGGAGATATCCCCAGAGGTTAGGAGAAGGATGGTGCCTGGTCCGGGGGTGAGATAGTGGAGGACCAGGGTTTGGGAAGATATCCCCAGAGGTTAGGAGAAGAAGGAGGGTGCCTGGTGCAGGGGTGAGATAGTGGAGGACCAGGATTTGGGGAGATATCTCCAGGAGTTAGGAGGAGGAGGATGCCTGGTGCAGGGGTGAGATAGTGGAGGACCAGGGTTTGGGGAGAAATCCCCAGAGGTTAGGAGAAGGAGGGTGCCTGGTGTGGGGGTGAGATAGTGGAAGACCAGGGTTTGGGAAGATATCCCCAGAGGTTAGGAGGAGGGTGCCTGGTGTGGGGGTGAGATAGTAGAGGACCAGGGTTTGGGGAGATATCCCCAGAGGTTAGGAGAAGGAGAAGGAGGGTGCCTGATGTGGGGGTGAGATAGTGGAGGTCCAGGGTTTGGGGAGATATTCCCAGAGGTTAGGAGAAGGAGAAGGAGGGTGCCTGGTGCGGGGGTGAGATAGTGGAGGACCAGGGTTTGGGGAGATCCCCAGAGGTTAGGAGAAGGAGGGTGCCTGTTGTGGGGGTGAGATAGTTTAGGACCAGGGTTTGGGGAGATATCCCCAGAGGTTAGGAGAAGGAGGGTGAGGAAAGTTTGATGGGAGCGGGATGTACACGAGCGCACATGCCTTCCAGTCCTGGTGTTTGGGTCAGCAGGAGGTGATGAGAGCAGTAGTAGGGAGATGGTAGCAGTGAGGGGGAGATGTACAAGTTTTGGGGTGGAGCAGAGGGGTAAAGAAGTGAGATTTTGGAACGCATGATAGTAATATGAGAAGGAGGAGTAGAGGGGACATATGAAAGGTACACGGAGTGGGACTCAGACTTGTAGGAGATGTTTCCCGGGGTGTTTGCTTGCAGTCTGTCCACCATGCAGTAGTTTCTTGTATCTTCCTGCTGCTTGAGTTCAACTGCTTTTTAGCACTCCATCAACGCAGCACTCAAACGCAGCACCCCATCAGTGCCTGTGCCCCCCCATCAGTGATCTCCCCCCATCAGTGCCTGTGCCCCCCCATCAGTGATCTCCCCTCATCAGTGACGGTGCCCCCTCATCAGTGATCTCCCCCATCAGTGACGGTGCCCCCCCATCAGTGACGGTGCCCCCTCATCAGTGATCTCCCCCCATCAGTGACGGTGCCCCCTCATCAGTGATCTCCCCCCATCAGTGACGGTGCCCCCTCATCAGTGATCTCCCCCCATTAGTGCCTGTGCCCCCCCCATCAGTGATCTCCCCCCATCAGTGACGGTGCCCCCCCATCAGTGATCTCCCCTCATCAGTGACGGTGCCCCCTCATCAGTGATCTCCCCCATCAGTGACGGTGCCCCCTCATCAGTGATCTCCCCCCATCAGTGACGGTGCCCCCTCATCAGTGATCTCCCCCCATTAGTGCCTGTGCCCCCCCCCATCAGTGATCTCCCCCCATCAGTGACTGTGCCCCCTCATCAGTGATCTCCCCCCATCAGTGACTGTGCCCCCTCATCAGTGATCTCCCCCATCAGTGACGGTGCCCCCTCATCAGTGATCTCCCCCATCAGTGACGGTGCCCCCTCATCAGTGATCTCCCCCATCAGTGACGGTGCCCCCTCATCAGTGATCTCCCCCATCAGTGACGGTGCCCCCTCATCAGTGATCTCCCCCATCAGTGACGGTGCCCCCTCATCAGTGATCTCCCCCCATTAGTGCCTGTGCCCCCCCCATCAGTGATCTCCCCCCATCAGTGACTGTGCCCCCTCATCAGTGATCTCCCCCCATCAGTGACTGTGCCCCCTCATCAGTGATCTCCCCCATCAGTGACGGTGCCCCCTCATCAGTGATCTCCCCCATCAGTGACGGTGCCCCCTCATCAGTGATCTCCCCCCATCAGTGACTGTGCCCCCCCCCCCCCCCATCAGTGATCTCCCCCCATCAGCTGATCTAAATTTATAGGGAGATGGCCAAATGAGCACTCATCTCCGCCCCAATTAGGAACTGATAAGGATCACATGAATGGGGGGGATGATTCTCAAACAGACCAGACACAGGCCACAGTCATAAAACGGTAATAAGATGTTATGTTCTATGTACACCCAGTAACCCCCCGTCATGTCCGTCCTCTTCCTCCATAGTCTTGTCCATCCTCTTCCTCCGTAGTCATGTCCATCCTCTTCCTCCATAGTCACTGTGATGTCTTTTATCTCCAGCAGATGATGATACACATCAATAGTTAGAAGGACACAAGGATCTCTACAAGGACGTCATGATGGACAATCAGCCGCCCCTCACATCACCGGGTAAGAGGAGACTTTATTGTAAAGGAGAGAGCAGTACGGAGGATCCACCTAGATCCCCCATCATCTGATAAACACATAGAAACAATGGATTCAGTCAGTGTGTGTGTTTCCTACAGATGGATCCAGTCATGGGAACCCACCAGAGAGATGTCCCCGTCCTCTGTATTCCCGGGATTCCACACAGGAAGGTCACACCATCCCTCACCATCATCAGGTAGATGATGACAATTATTGGTAGTTGTGATTTATACACAGCATGTTTGTTACAATGAATGTTTTATTATATCTTTCAGAGTGGAATCCTCGGGGATGAGAATATTGATGTTAAAGAAGAGTATAAAGAGGAGGATGAGGAGTATGGAGTGATGGAGGAGTTTTCAGAAGGACACAAGGATATCATGGAGCCACCTAATACCAGGAACCCACCAGAGAGATGTCCCCGTCCTCTGTATTCCCGGGATTCCACACAGGAAGGTCACACCATCCCTCAGTATCACAAGGTTGGTGGGATGGAGAATCTAGAACATGGATTCATGGAGACAATGTGTGGAGTTCTTTTATGTGACCTTATATTTTACAGATGATATTTTCTCTGATATTCTTGATTTAGAGTGGAGATCCAATCGATATAGAATTTGAGGTGAAAGCAGAAGAAGAAGAGGCGTATGTGAGGGATGATCAGCAGTCTATGGAGGAGGATGGAATAACGGGGACATTTATAGAGGAGGACACTCCTACAGAGATCAGCACAGGTGGGTCATGAACACTAAATCCATTCCTCCACCCATACTGCTCACTGATTGGTCCAGAGTAGGGCGGGGACTGGGTGATATCAGCCTGTAATCCCCTGGTCACTTTCCTGAGCTGTGTTCCCCGTCCTGTATTCCTGGATTTCTCTCGGATAATCTTCCTTCTCTGTGCTGCAGACACAATTTATGTCTCTAGACTGGATTTATGGAGGTTCTGGGGTTCAGCTGGCAGAAATATGTTGATTTCAGCATAGATGTTAAGATATCTGGAACCTGTTCTGTGTGTCTTCTTCCTCATACCCCGGTACAATCTCTGACAGAACAATTCTCCCAGGGTTCCTTGCTCTGTGGTCTGCTGGCTGTGCCGGGTGGAGGGATATGTCTGTAGTGTCTCAGACCCAAGTCACTGAGTGCAGTCTCAGGAGATGGGAGGCAGCGGTGTGGGACCTACATAGTTACATAGTTAGTCTGGCTGAAAAAAGACATCCATCTAGTTGTACCATTAAAAATAAAAGTTATAATCCGACACCCACAGCTGATCCACCAGAAGGCAAAAACCCAGCAAAGCACGATCCAATCTCCTCCTGCAGGGGAAACATTCCTTCCTGACCCCCCCGAGAGGCAATCGGATATTCCCTGGATCAACTTTCCCTATAAATGTTATATCCAGTTATATTCTGTGTATCCAAGAAAGAATCCAGGACTTTCCTACAGCAACCCCCCCTTATGTATTATACATGGAGATCATATCCCCCCTTATGTATTATACATGGAGATCATATCCCCCCTTATGTATTATACATGGAGATCATATACCCCCCTTATGTATTATACATGGAGATCATATCCCCCCTTATGTATTATACATGGAGATCATATCCCCCCTTATGTATTATACATGGAGATCATATCCCCCCTTATGTATTATACATGGAGATCATATCCCCCCTTATGTATTATACATGGAGATCATATCCCCCCTTATATATTATACATGGAGATCATATCCCCCTTATATATTATACATGGAGATCATATCCCCCCCTTATGTATTATACATGGAGATCATATCCCCCCTTATGTATTATACATGGAGATCATATACCCCCCTTATGTATTATACATGGAGATCATATCCCCCCTTATGTATTATACATGGAGATCATATCCCCCCTTATGTATTATACATGGAGATCATATCCCCCCTTATGTATTATACATGGAGATCATATCCCCCCTTATGTATTATACATGGAGATCATATCCCCCCTTATATATTATACATGGAGATCATATCCCCCTTATATATTATACATGGAGATCATATCCCCCCCTTATGTATTATACATGGAGATCATATCCCCCTTATGTATTATACATGGAGATCATATCCCCCCTTATGTAATATACATGGTGATCATATCCCCCCTTATGTATTATACATGGAGATCATATCCCCCCTTATGTATTATACATGGAGATCATATCCCCCCCTTATGTATTATACATGGAGATCATATCCCCCCCTTATGTATTATACATGGAGATCATATCCCCCCTTATGTATTATACATGGAGATCATATCCCCCCTTATGTATTATACATGGAGATCATATCCCCCCTTATGTATTATACATGGAGATCATATCCCCCCTTATGTATTATACATGGAGATCATATCCCCCCTTATGTATTATACATGGAGATCATATCCCCCCTTATGTATTATACATGGAGATCATATCCCCCCTTATGTATTATACATGGAGATCATATCCCCCCTTATGTATTATACATGGAGATCATATCCCCCCTTATATATTATACATGGAGATCATATCCCCCTTATATATTATACATGGAGATCATATCCCCCCCTTATGTATTATACATGGAGATCATATCCCCCTTATGTATTATACATGGAGATCATATCCCCCCTTATGTAATATACATGGTGATCATATCCCCCCTTATGTATTATACATGGAGATCATATCCCCCCTTATGTATTATACATGGAGATCATATCCCCCCTTATGTATTATACATAGTGATCATATCCCCCCTTATGTATTATACATGGAGATCATATCCCCCCTTATGTATTATACATGGAGATCATATCCCCCCTTATGTATTATACATGGAGATCATATCCCCCCTTATGTATTATACATAGTGATCATATCCCCCCTTATGTATTATACATGGAGATCATATCCCCCCTTATGTATTATACATGGAGATCATATCCCCCCTTATGTATTATACATGGAGATCATATCCCCCCTTATGTATTATACATGGTGATCATATCCCCCCTTATGTATTATACATGGAGATCATATCCCCCCCCTTATGTATTATACCTGGAGATCATATCCCCCTTATGTATTATACATGGAGATCATATCCCCCTTATGTATTATACATGGAGATCATATCCCCCCTTATGTATTATACATGGAGATCATATCCCCCCTTATGTATTATACATGGAGATCATATCCCCCCTTATGTATTATACATAGTGATCATATCCCCCCTTATGTATTATACATGGAGATCATATCCCCCCTTATGTATTATACATGGTGATCATATCCCCCTTATGTATTATACATGGTGATCATATCCCCCCTTATGTATTATACATGGTGATCATATCCCCCCTTATGTATTATACATGGAGATCATATCCCCCCCCTTATGTATTATACCTGGAGATCATATCCCCCTTATGTATTATACATGGAGATCATATCCCCCTTATGTATTATACATGGAGATCATATCCCCCCTTATGTATTATACATGGAGATCATATCCCCCCTTATGTATTATACATGGAGATCATATCCCCCCTTATGTATTATACATGGAGATCATATCCCCCCCTTATGTATTATACATGGAGATCATATCCCCCTTATGTATTATACATGGAGATCATATCCCCCCTTATGTATTATACATGGAGATCATATCCCCCCTTATGTATTATACATGGAGATCATATCCCCCCTTATGTATTATACATAGTGATCATATCCCCCCTTATGTATTATACATGGAGATCATATCCCCCCTTATGTATTATACATGGAGATCATATCCCCCCTTATGTATTATACATGGAGATCATATCCCCCCTTATGTATTATACATGGTGATCATATCCCCCCTTATGTATTATACATGGAGATCATATCCCCCCCCTTATGTATTATACCTGGAGATCATATCCCCCTTATGTATTATACATGGAGATCATATCCCCCTTATGTATTATACATGGAGATCATATCCCCCCTTATGTATTATACATGGAGATCATATCCCCCCTTATGTATTATACATGGAGATCATATCCCCCTTATGTATTATACATGGAGATCATATCCCCCTTATGTATTATACATGGAGATCATATCCCCCTTATGTATTATACATGGAGATCATATCCCCCCTTATGTATTATACATGGTGATCATATCCCCCCTTATGTATTATACATGGAGATCATATCCCCCCTTATGTATTATACATCGAGATCATATCCCCCTTATGTATTATACATGGAGATCATATCCCCCCTTATGTATTATACATGGAGATCATATCCCCCTTATGTATTATACATGGTGATCATATCCCCCTTATGTATTATACATGGAGATCATATCCCCCCCTTATGTATTATACATGGAGATCATATCCCCCCCTTATGTATTATACATGGAGATCATATCCCCCCTTATGTATTATACATGGAGATCATATCCCCCCTTATGTATTATACATGGAGATCATATCCCCCCTTATGTATTATACATGGAGATCATATCCCCCCTTATGTATTATACATGGAGATCATATCCCCCCTTATGTATTATACATGGTGATCATATCCCCCCTTATGTATTATACATGGAGATCATATCCCCCTTATGTATTATACATGGAGATCATATCCCCCCCCTTATGTATTATACATGGAGATCATATCCCCCTTATGTATTATACATGGAGATCATATCCCCCTTATGTATTATACATGGAGATCATATCCCCCCTTATGTATTATACATGGAGATCATATCCCCCCTTATGTATTATACATGGAGATCATATCCCCCCTTATGTATTATACATGGAGATCATATCCCCCTTATGTATTATACATGGAGATCATATCCCCCCTTATGTATTATACATGGAGATCATATCCCCCCTTATGTATTATACATGGAGATCATATCCCCCCCTTATGTATTATACATGGAGATCATATCCCCCTTATGTATTATACATGGAGATCATATCCCCCCTTATGTATTATACATGGAGATCATATCCCCCCTTATGTATTATACATGGAGATCATATCCCCCTTATGTATTATACATGGAGATCATATCCCCCCCTTATGTATTATACATGGAGATCATATCCCCCCCTTATGTATTATACATGGAGATCATATCCCCCCTTATGTATTATACATGGAGACCATATCCCCCCCTTATGTATTATACATGGAGATCATATCCCCCCCCTTATGTATTATACCTGGAGATCATATCCCCCTTATGTATTATACATGGAGATCATATCCCCCTTATGTATTATACATGGAGATCATATCCCCCCTTATGTATTATACATGGAGATCATATCCCCCTTATGTATTATACATGGAGATCATATCCCCCCTTATGTATTATACATGGAGATCATATCCCCCCTTATGTATTATACATGGAGATCATATCCCCCTTATGTATTATACATGGAGATCATATCCCCCCCTTATGTATTATACATGGAGATCATATCCCCCCCTTATGTATTATACATGGAGATCATATCCCCCCCTTATGTATTATACATGGAGATCATATCCCCCCCTTATGTATTATACATGGAGATCATATCCCCCCTTATGTATTATACATGGAGATCATATCCCCCCTTATGTATTATACATGGAGATCATATCCCCCTTATGTATTATACATGGAGATCATATCCCCCCTTATGTATTATACATGGAGATCATATCCCCCCTTATGTATTATACATGGAGATCATATCCCCCCTTATGTATTATACATGGAGATCATATCCCCCCTTATGTATTATACATGGAGATCATATCCCCCTTATGTATTATACATGGAGATCATATCCCCCCTTATGTATTATACATGGAGATCATATCCCCCCTTATGTATTATACATGGAGATCATATCCCCCTTATGTATTATACATGGAGATCATATCCCCCCTTATGTATTATACATGGAGATCATATCCCCCTTATGTATTATACATGGAGATCATATCCCCCCTTATGTATTATACATGGAGATCATATCCCCCCTTATGTATTATACATGGAGATCATATCCCCCCTTATGTATTATACATGGAGATCATATCCCCCCTTATGTATTATACATGGAGATCATATCCCCCCTTATGTATTATACATAGTGATCATATCCCCCTTATGTATTATACATGGAGATCATATCCCCCCCTTATGTATTATACATGGAGATCATATCCCCCTTATGTATTATACATGGAGATCATATCCCCCCTTATGTATTATACATGGAGATCATATCCCCCCTTATGTATTATACATGGAGATCATATCCCCCCCTTATGTATTATACATGGAGATCATATCCCCCCTTATGTATTATACATGGAGATCATATCCCCCCTTATGTATTATTCATGACTCCCCCAGATCTTTCTCCACCATTGACCCCCCAGATCTTTTTCCACTATTGACCCCCCCAGTATTTTCTCCACCATTGACCCCCCCAGATCCTTCTCCACCATTGACCCCCCACAGATCCTTCTCCACCATTGACCCCCCACAGATCCTTCTCCACCATTGACCCCCCACAGATCATTCTCCACCATTGACCCCCCCAGATCTTTCTCCATCATTGACCCCCCCCAGTTGTACCCCCCTAGTATGTATGATGCATATTCTTAGCCCCCAAGTGCAGAACCTTACATTTATCACCATTAGCCCTCATTGGCCCCATAGCCCCCCAATTACACAGAGCATTGAGGTCGGCTTGTAAGTTGGAGACATCCTGTAAGGACGTTATTCCCGGCACAGCTTGGTGTCATCTGCAAACTGAGATCCCCGACACCATATTGTGTATATAGATTACAGAGTGAGGGTCCCAACACTGAGCCTTGGGGTACCCCACTAATAACACTGAGCCTTGGGGTACCCCACTAATAACACTGAGCCTTGGGGTACCCCACTAATAACACTGAGCCTTGGGGTACCCCACTAATAATGCTGAACCTTGGGGTACCCCACTAATGACACTGAACCTTGGGGTACCCCACTAATGACACTGAACCTTGGGGTACCCCACTAATGACACTGAACCCTGGGGTACCCCACTAATGACACTGAACCTTGGGGTACCCCACTAATAACACTGAACCTTGGGGTACCCCACTAATAACACTTAACCTTGGGGTACTCCACTAATAATGCTGAACCTTGGGGTACCCCACTAATAACACTGAGCCTTGGGGTACCCCACTAATAATGCTGAACCTTGGGGTACCCCACTAATAACACTGAGCCTTGGGGTACCCCACTAATAATGCTGAACCTTGGGGTACCCCACTAATGACACTGAACCTTGGGGTACCCCACTAATGACACTGAACCTTGGGGTACCCCACTAATGACACTGAACCCTGGGGTACCCCACTAATGACACTGAACCTTGGGGTACCCCACTAATAACACTGAACCTTGGGGTACCCCACTAATAACACTTAACCTTGGGGTACTCCACTAATCACACTGAACTTTGGGGTACCCCACTAATAACACTGAACCCTGGGGTACCCCACTAATAACACTGAACCTTGGGGTACTCCACTAATAACAGTGATCCCTGGGGTACACCACTAATAATACTGAACCTTGGGGTACCCCACTAATAACACTGCACCTTGGGGTACCCCACTAATGACACTGAACCTTGGGGTACCCCACTAATGACACTGAACCTTGGGGTACCCCACTAATGACACTGAACCCTGGGGTACCCCACTAATGACACTGAATTTTGGGGTACCCCACTAATAACACTGAACCTTGGGGTACCCCACTAATAACACTTAACCTTGGGGTACTCCACTAATCACACTGAACCCTGGGGTACCCCACTAATAACACTGAACCTTGGGGTACTCCACTAATAACACTGAACCTTGGGGTACCCCACTAATAACACTGAACCTTGGGGTACCCCACTAATAACACTGAACCTTGGGGTACCCCACTAATAACACTGACTCTTGGGGTACCCCACTAATAACACTGAACCTTGGGGTACTCCACTAATAACACTGACCCTTGGGGTACCCCACTAATAACACTGAACCCTGGGGTACCCCACTAATAACACTGAACCTAGGGGTACCCCACTAATAACACTGAACCTTGGGGTACCCCACTAATAACACTGAACCTAGGGGTACCCCACTATTAACACTGAACCTTGGGGTACCCCACTAATAACACTGAACCCTGGGGTACCCCACTAATAACACTGAACCTTGGGGTACTCCACTAATAACACTGAACCCTGGGGAACCCCACTAATAACACTGAACCTTGGGGTACCCCACTAACACTGAACCTTGGGGTACCCCACTAATAACACTGATCCTTGGGGTACCCCACTAATAACATTGAACCCTATGGTACCCCACTACTAATAACACTGACCCTTGGGGTACCCCACTAATGACACTGAACCTTGGAGTACCCCACTAATAATACTGAACGCTGGGGTCCCCCAGTAATAACACTGAACCTTGGGGTACCCCATTAACAACACTGAGCCTTGGGGTACCCCACTACTAATACTGAACTTTGGGGTACCCCACTAATAACACTGAACCTTGGGGTCCCCCAATAATAATACTGAATACTGGAGTCCCCCACTAATAACACTGAACCTTGTGGTCCCCCACTAATAATACTGAATACTGGGGTCCCCCACTAACACTGAACCTTGGGGTCCCCCACTAATAACACTGAACCTTGGGGTACCCCACTAACAACACTGATCCCTGGGGTACCCCACTAATAACACTGAGCCTTGGGGTACCCCACTACTAATACTGAACTTTGGGGTACCCCACTAATAACACTGAACCTTGGGGTCCCCCAATAATAATACTGAATACTGGAGTCCCCCACTAATAACACTGAACCTTGTGGTCCCCCACTAATAATACTGAATACTGGGGTCCCCCACTAACACTGAACCTTGGGGTACCCCACTAATAATACTGAACCTTGGGGTACCCCACTAATAACACTGAACCTTGGGGTACCCCACTAATAACACTGAACCTTGGGGTACCCCACTGACACCCCCAGACCATTCAGAGTATGAATCATTAACCACTACTCTCTGAATACGATCTTTCATCCAGTTTTCTATCCATTTACATTCAGATTTTCCAGCCCATAGACTTTACCTTACATATTAGCCGTGTGTGGGGAACTGTGTCCAAGTATACCACGTCCACCGCCACCCCTCTGTCCAAGTATACCACGTCCACCGCCACCCCTCTGTCCAAGTATACCACGTCCACCGCCACCCCTCTGTCCAAGTGTACCACGTCCACCGCCACCCCTCTGTCCAAGTGTACCACGTCCACCGCCACCTCTCTGTCCAAGTATACCACATCCCCCGCCACCCCTCTGTCCAAGTATACCACGTCCACCGCCACCCCTCTGTCCAAGTATACCACGTCCACCAACACCCCTCTGTCCAAGTATACCACGTCCACCGCCACCCCTCTGTCCAAGTATACCACGTCCACCGCCACCCCTCTGTCCAAGTATACCACGTCCACCGCCACCCCTCTGTCCAAGTATACCACGTCCACCGCCACCCCTCTGTCCAAGTATACCACATCCACCGCCACCCCTCTGTCCAAGTATACCACGTCCACCCCTCTGTCCAAGTATACCACGTCCACCGCCACTCCTCTGTCCAAGTATACCACGTCCACCGCCACTCCTCTGTCCAAGTATACCACGTCCACTGCCACCCCCCTGTCCAAGTATACCACATCCACAGCCACCCCTCTGTCCGAGTATACCACGTCCACAGCCACCCCTCTGTCCGAGTATGCCACATCCACCGCCACCCCTCTGTCCACGTATACCACGTCCACCGCCACCCGTCAGTACAAGTATACCACGTCCACCGCCACCCCTCTGTACAGGTATAAAATGTCCACCGCCCCCCCTGTCCAAGTATACCACGTCCACCGCCACCCCTCTGTCCAAGTATACCACATCCACCGCCACCCCTCTGTCCAAGTATACCACGTCCCCCCGCCACCCCTCTGTCCAAGTATACCACGTCCACCGCCACCCCTCTGTCCAAGTATACCACGTCCACCGCCACCCCTCTGTCCAAGTATGCCACGTCCACCGCCACCCCTCTGTCCACGGATTTCCTCACCTCCAATCTAACCTGTTTCTTGATGGTTTAATCCCAGCTCACCTCTACATGTTGTCTACAGTAAACATTCCACTGATTACAGAATACTAATACTGAGAGTCCTGACCCTGATACTATATAACTTGTACATTACATACTCCTGACCCCTGCACTATATACTCTATGTTGTACATTACATACTCCTGACCCCTGCACTATATACTCTATGTTGTACATTACATACTCCTGACCCCTGCACTATATACTCTATGTTGTACATTACATACTCCTGACCCCTGCACTATATACTCTATGTTGTACATTACATCCTCCTGACCCCTGCACTATATACTCTATGTTGTACATTACATACTCCTGACCCCTGCACTATATACTCTATGTTGTACATTACATACTCCTGACCCCTGCACTATATACTCTATGTTGTACATTCCAATCTCCTGACCCCTGCACTATATACTCTATGTTGTACATTACATACTCCTGACCCCTGCACTATATACTCTATGTTGTACATTACATACTCCTGACCCCTGCACTATATACTCTATGTTGTACATTACATACTCCTGACCCCTGCACTATGTACTCTATGTTGTACATTACATACTCCTGACTTCTGCTCTCCCCCTCCCCCCACTGCTATATATACACATAATATGGATTCTCTTTTGTTACACCTCTTTCCTCCCAGCTGGACATTTTATATCGGATGATGTGATTGGAGCACAGACTTTTACATGGTGATAATAATTTGATAACATCCTCCAACCTTGGACCCTTAAACAGAAAGTGATAATGAGGGAGGAGTCAATACCCCAATGATGGTGGTCTTCAGGATCAGTCCAGTCTTCATCTTGGTTGTTCTCCTCCCATCCTCACTCTCTGACCTCTGGTGGGGCTCAGCCCCGCTGTTCTTCATGACTAAATCATGGAGTAAATAAGGAAGTGCAGTACTTCTTGTGTTGGGAAGATGGCGATGAGTGATAGAGGGGGTGGGGACCCTCGTCCTATAATCCCCTCATCACTGTCCCTCCTATAAAAGACAGTTCTGGTTGTTTCCTCACTCTCTGACTAAGGTCCATGAATAAAGAAATGACCTGGTAGGAGATCAGAGGAGCCATTTCCTAGTTCCCTTGAGGGTGGAATTGTAAGCTCCTCAGAGACCAAGCTGCCTGATGTGGGCGGAGTCCTGGTTTGGGGGAACCAATCAGCTCCTGTCTAGTAATTCTCTTTGTCTTTGTATTTTAGTCCATGGCCGGGAGATGAGGAAAACCTCCGAGGATTGTCTCACTTTGTCTCCAGACTGGAAAGTAGAAGATGAGGACATCACACAGTATAGTCCAGGAGAAAACCCGGCTCCCTCCAATGTCCATCCGGCACCACCCAGTGTAGATGGACCATCGGATTCCTCGTATCCTGAGGAACCTCAGACTGTGCGGGACTGGGCCGGCCTTCCAACAGGGAAGAGCATCTCCTGTACTGAGTGCGGGAAGGTTTTTTCAAAGAAGTCCAATCTGTACACACATCAGAGATTGCACACGGGGGAGAAGCCATATTCCTGTCCTGAGTGCGGGAAATGTTTTTCATTGAAGTCCAATCTTCATAGTCATCAGAGATCTCACACGGGGGAGAAGCCGTATTCCTGTCCTGAGTGCGGGAAATGTTTTTTACATAAGTCCAGTCTTTCCAAACATCAGAGAACTCACACGGGGGAAAAGCCGTATTCCTGTCCTGAGTGTGGGAAATGTTTTTCATTGAAATCCAGTCTTTACAAACATCAGAGATCTCACACGGGGGAAAAGCCGTATTCCTGTCCTGAGTGTGGGAAATGTTTTTCAGAAAAGTCCAGTCTGCATACACATCAGAGATCTCACACGGGAGAAAAGCCATATTCCTGCCCTGAGTGTGGGAAATGTTTTTCAGATAAATCCTGTCTGCACACACATCAGAGATCTCACACGGGGGTAAAGCCGTATTCCTGTCCTGAGTGTGGGAAATGTTTTTCAGACAAGTCCCATGTTTCCAGACATCAGAGATCTCACACGGGGGAGAAGCCATATTCCTGTCCTGAGTGCGGGAAATGTTTTTCACAGAAGTCCGATCTTTACAGACATCAGATATCTCACACGGGGGAGAAGCCATGTTCCTGTCCTGAGTGTGGGAAATGTTTTTCAGAGAAGTCCAGTCTGCGCAAACATCAGAGATCTCACACTGGGGAGAAGCCGTATTACTGTCCTGAGTGTGGGAAATGTTTTTCAGTGAAATCCAGTCTCTACAAACATCAGAGATCTCACACGGGTGAAAAGCCGTATTCCTGTCCTGAGTGTGGGAAATGTTTTTCAGATAAGTCCAGTCTGCACACACATCAGAGATCTCACACGGGGGAAAAGCCGTATTCCTGTCCTGAGTGTGGGAAATGTTTTTCAGATAAGTCCTATCTTTACAGACATCAGAGATCTCACACGGGGGAGAAGCCGTATTCCTGCCCTGAGTGTGGGAAATGTTTTTCAGATAAGTCCAGTCTGCACACACATCAGAGATCTCACACGGGGGAAAAGCCGTATTCCTGTCCTGAGTGTGGGAAATGTTTTTCAGATAAGTCCCATCTTTCCAGACATCAAAGATCTCACACGGGGGAGAAGCCATATTCCTGTCCTGAGTGCGGGAAATGTTTTTCACAGAAGTCCGATCTTTACAGACATCAGAAATCTCACACAGAGAGAAGCCATATTCCTGTCCTGAGTGAGGGAAATGTTCCTCACTGAAGTCCTGCCTTCCTGTACATCAGGGGTCCCACACAACCCTGGAGGTGTATTAGTGCCTTGAGTGCGGGAAATGTCTTCTAGATGAATGTTGCTGGACATCCCAGCTCTCATGTGGGAAAGAAGCACACCCTGATATACACCTTAGATATACTCCATGGCTGATCTTCATCATGGAAGTGTGATGGATTTGGTAAAATGCCTATTTCGTTTCCTATTGAATATATATATATATACGCTATTTCTATAAGTTTTATAAATATTTACTTTTATACTTTAATACATATGTTGTGTGAATATTTTCTGCCTGCTGGGCTTTGTGGTACTTTAAGAAATCCTTGCTTAAGAAATATTTGCTCACAGGAACAGACCCCCTCCCATCGTGTGATTTGGAAGACAAAAGAATGTTTTTCTCTTTTTAAGATAAGACTGAAGAAGATCACACCTATACCATGATGGAGATTGTTTTCGTGTAAAGTGACCAATCAAAGACTAATATAATGCTTATGCTGTTATCACGTGATCTTCGCATCATTTTTCATATATAAACTCACGGTTTCATTTCAATAAATTAGAGAGAAGTTTTCACAGACCAAACGTGTCAGTGTGAGTTTCTTTATGTGCGCACATTCCACAAGCTGGCCAGCGTCATAAATTTTGGACAGGAACAGATAAGCACTGGATGATTAAGTCCATGACTAAAACAATTTGGTGCCAAGAAACCCGGGAACTGAATAATGAACCTGCAGCCAGCCGCCATGAAAAGGCGTTCGGTGTCAGTCAAACTGGACAGGCCGGAGAGCTTGATCACCTCTCGGAGCATGGTAAGATATATTTTGCTATCTTACCATTGCTTATCCTGTCTTTGTTGTTGATTCATACCTGTGCCTAGTACGGCTGCTAAAGGTCACTAAAGGCAGGTAACCTTGTATGCCCGGAGTTTATTTAAAAATACCTGCATGTGCTTATCTGTTACCTGGGTCTCTGTTGTGTGTTTTTATGTATCAGTCTTGAGGTGGAAGAGGAGTGGACCTACTGAGGGTTTTGACACATAATTTCTCTGGGTGTGGTAACCTTGTGTGTTGACCACAACAGAGGAGGTGTCGGATATGCGTCACGGTAGTGTGACAGCGGGTGCCGTAACTGTTTGTGTGGGTTACGATGAGTTACTCAGTGGTCTGTACTCAGAGCCCACCAAGATAGACTGCTATGTTATGTCCTAAATGTGTGTCTGTAAGTTAATGTTTGCCATTCATAACAGAAGGTTGGGGTTTGTTAAGGGTTAAGGAAAGTCTGGACAGCAGCCTGTGAAGTGTCTTAGATTCCTGTTAGGAAGGACAGAGAAGGGGGGAGGAGATGGGTCAGACGCTGATAAGACCCCTAGAAAGGAATGTTAGCACGTGACCTGGTTGCACAGAGAGAAAAGGAAAAGTATGTGGAATCAAAGATAAGGAGGTATGAGAAAAAAAAAAGAAGAAAGATGTCTTAGTTGACAAACATGTGCTTGAGGACAGCAAGAAGTTTGGTATAATGTAGCCGAAGTTATCCACAAAGAGTAGTGGACAGAACAGGTATTGCTACAGGGGAAAAAAAAAAAAATAAACTGTTTATGTGTACCATTAACCACTTCCTGTCCGGACACTTTTACCCCCTTCCTGTCCAGGGCAATTTTCAGCTTTCAGCGCTATCACACTTTGAATGACAATTGCGCGGTCATGCAATACTGTACCCATATGAATTTTTTACCATTTTTTTGAGACAGATAAAGCTTTATTTTGGTGGTATTTATTCACCGCTGGGATTTTTATTTTTTTTACTATGTAAATGAAAAAGTCCAAAAATTTTGAAAAAAAGTGTTTTTTTTTATAAAATTTTGCAAATAAATAATATTTCATCCTAAATCTTGGCCAAAATTTATTCCGTTATTTTTTTAGTAAAAAAAAAAAATCCAAATTAGTTTATAACCAAACATTATAATTTTTAAACATTTTTTTATACATTTTTATTTTATTTTTTTTATATTATTTTTTATTTTTAATTTTTACATACTGTCACCCTAGCAGTACAGTGTCACCATGGTGACACTGTACTACTTGTGGGGGATGATGAAGATTTTTTTTTTTTTTTTTTACACTGATTGCTTTTACACCCATATAGGATGTAAAAGCAATCATTTCTCTTTCTCTCTGTCTGCATTCTTGCAGTCATTGAGAAATACTGAGTGAGCTGTGATTGGTCACAGCTTGTCACATGGTACAAGGCTGTTGTGAATAGCCTTGTACCATGTGACCTCTGTGATCATTCACAGATTTCACACGTAGTAAGCAATGATGTCACAAGTGACATCTTGCTTACTACTTTGCATGTGATCACTGATTCGCCAATCAGTGATCACATGACCGGGACCTCGTACAGAGGTCCCGTACGACGATCGGTGTTTCACTGTGTCCGGGGGACACAGCGGGCACCGGATCGCAGTGGTGCGCGCTCCTAGGGAGCGCGCACAGCTAGAAAAGGCGGGTGCCGTTTAGGAACGGCAACCCGACCTTGGACTGTCACCGCCCTGCCGTTTATAAACAGCAGGCGGACGGCAAGAGGTTAATGTGTTAAAATATTGAAAAGGATTACTGGCATGTCATATTGTGAAGGAAGTGAAGCAGTTAAAGTTATCTAAAGTAGCGAAAGTTTGTAAGCTGAAGGTCAGGACTGGCATAAATCATTGCAGGAACAGAGAGGAATGTTATGTGATAAAGGTTTGCTGAACGTGACAGAAGTTTTGTACAGAACTGGAAAAGTGTTGTATAAAGAAGGATAGTTGGAAGAAATTCAAGAAAATGGCAATTGTATAATGTATGTGTATCACAAAATTGTAATTGGAAGTTTGCTAAAACCACCGCCCTATGTTGGAATGTGGGGTGGAGGAGGGGAGGGACAGCCCAGCCCTTTGTCTAAAGCTTACTTTATGCCCACCACCCCAGCCCTGCCCAGTGCACTTCCTGATGGCAGCCATCTTGCTGCTCCTGCTTTGTCCCTTCCTGCCCAGTACACTTCCTGCTAGCAGCCATCTTGCTACACCTGTGTTGTCACTTCCTGCCCAGCCCAGTGCACTTCCGTTCGCCGGCCATCTTGGTACACCCGGAAGGCCTAAATAAGGCATATACCCAGTTCTCCCTGTTCTAAACCAGGATGCTTCCTACCACACTCCCGTTTTCCCCAATATGGAAGTGTCACCTTCACAAGCCGGATACATGAATGACAATGTATTCGAGTCGGATGATCAACAACCTCAAGCAGGAAGGATGCCGATAGGTATGACTCCCAAACCTATGTCAGATGTCCAATTGAATGACGATGCATCTGAATGGAGTGATCGACAGCTGCAAGCGACAAGGGCACCAATAGATTTGACTCCCAAACCCACGCGCAGTGGAGTACAACCTAAACAGGAACAGTACACAAGACAACCCCGACATTCAAGATTACCGGAAGGGGCACCGGTAATGTATGTCGCTTTTACCCCATCACAAGCAGCGGCCTTAGTGACGAGTCTGCCTGACCCAGAGAATCAGCCAATGCCCTTTTACCGCAGGGTAGTGCAGATACAAGAAACTTACTCAGCTGCTTGGAAAGACCTGCTCAGTCTACGCCAAATTAAAGCAGGACATGTTTTCTGGCCAGTTATGCAGACGGCCTTCAATGATGCCTGCCTGACAAGTGTTATTTCCTATTCTTCAGGCGTGGAGTTTTGTGTCCAGCTCCATGACTGGGCAAAGGAGAAATTGGCGGATCAGACTACCACGATTCAAGACATCACCCAAGATAAAGGGGAGTCTGTGGAGAAGTATTATGCCAGACTCATACAGGCCTTTGATGATCTGGGCTTCTCTCAATATGAAAAGGCACGCACACACATGCTCTCAACTGCTTTTGTCTCAGGGCTCAAAGAGGATATCAGGAAAGGTCTGATGGTGGCCCGCCCTGAATACCGCTCTATGAAGATGTCTGATGACTGTTGGTGGCCAGAGGCATAGAAAATAAAAAAAAGGAAAAAAAACAGCGCCCCTCATGGTGGTCAATGACGAAGATCCCACCTACACTCGTCCACCAGCATTGCCAAATATCAGGGAAAGGATCACCTGTTATAACTGTGGGAAACGGGGACACTTTAGAAGAGAATGCAGAGCCCCAAGATATCCTAGACAAGACAGGGACCCCCGAGAAGGGCAGCGTGAATATCAACCACCACGCCCCAACTCTCGTTAGGAAATGGGCAAACCCGTGTCACCCCTTATGGCAGTATTTTCAAACAAGACTGGGGGACCGTGTAGCTGTAATCCAGGATATTCCCCAACCTAAAGCAGCTAAACAACTGCATGCCTTTCTTGGACTCATATCCTACTGCAGGGCATGAATCCCTGATGCATCAGTCCTTATGCAACCATTTTATGATGCTCTCAAGTCTGTGCCATTTACCTTGTCAAGCAAGGCCATGGATAATTTTATTCTGCTGAAGCAAGCAATATCCACCGCTCCTGCCTTGGGACTTCCAGATTATGAGAAACCTTTCAAACTGTGTCAGAAAAGCAAGGCCACGTCACGGGGGTCCTAGCTCAAGAACATGGAGGGCAAACCAGACCCATTGGGTACTATTCTTGTCATTTGGATCCCGTAGCTAGGGGTGGTCCTTCATCTCTAAGAGCTGTCTTCTCTGCTCAAGCACTATTGGACAGAACTTCAGACCTCGTTTTACCACACCCCGTTTCTTCTGGCACCGCATGACATTGCTGCCATCCTGAATCAAGTACAACCCCGACACCTGTCCACGGCCAGACATCTACGGTTGCAAATCTCCCTCCTCATTCCTGACAATGTGACCCTCCAAAGGTGTCTCACTCTCAACCCAGCCACCCTTCTGCCATTTTTCGAGGGGGGGAGAAGAAGGTGAAGAAGGAGACCCCTGTACTACTCCACATGACTGCCTTGAAATGATGCGCATGGAAACCACACATCTCCCTACAGTGAGTGAAATTCCTCTGGAAAACCCTGACTACACACTTTTTGTGGATGGCTCCATATATGCAGATGAAGGAGGCAAGTACCACACAGGTTATGCTGTGACCTCGGAATTTGAAATTCTACAAGCAGGAGCATTACCACCAACTTTATCTGCCCAGGAAGCAGAGCTTCAAGCCCTCACTACAGCATGTAAAATGGCAGAAGGTAAAAGAGCCAATATTTACACAGGCTCCAGATACGCCTTTGGGATGGCCCATGACTTTGGACCCATATGGAAGGCAAGAGGATTTATGACTGCGGCAGGTACATCCATAAGACATGGAGCAGCCATTGGACGACTGCTGGAAGCACTCCTTCTATCCATTCAAGTGGCTATTCTGAAGGTAAAAGCTCATGGGAAATTAAACTCCCGAGAAGCCAAAGGCAATAATCTGGCAGATTTGGCGACAAAACGAGTGGCCATGGGACCACCAGAAATGGAAGGAGAGGTGACCGGAGAGTGGGAACCAATGTTCACCTTACAGACCTTACCTGTGGACAGAAACTACCTCAAGGAACTCCAAGAAGCAGCAAGTCAAGAAGAAAAAGAAAGCTGGAGATGGAGAGGAGCTATTTTCAAAGACGGTCTGTTTGAGTGCAACAAGAGGCTTTGTTTACCCAAGAATATGTTTCCAGCTGTAGTCCAGTGGGCACACGGAGCAGCCCATCTGTCAAAGAGCCTCATGAACTCTGTCATCAACAAGTACGATATAGCGCCTGGAATCACCACATCGACGAACAATTTTTGCAGAACATGTGCCATCTGTGCAAAATGTAATCCGGGACGCACAGAGAAGACACCACAGAAACACTTGGCCAAACCCCTATACCCTTTTCATAGGATACAAATTGATCATATCCAGATGCCAAAGAGTGGGTGGTTGAGTACGCCCTAGTGGTGTTGGACATGTTTTCCAGTTGGCCAGAGGCCTTTGTTGTAACTAACATGACTGCTAAAACAACTGCGAAGAAACTCCTCACTGAGGTTGTATGCAGACATGGATTTCCAGAGGTGATAGAGAGTGACCAGGGTCCCGCCTTCACAGCTTCAGTAACCAAAGAAATATGGGCGGCATTAGGAGTCACTCTGGCGTTCCATACCCCCTATCACCCCCAAAGTAGTGGGAAAGTAGAAAGAATGCTAAATGTAGCCCAAGAGACTGGCATGAGTTGGCCAGACAGTCTGTTTATTGCCCTATTTAGTGTCAGATACACACCAAGAGAGAACACTCCCTATCCCCTTATGAGATTTTGTTTAGCTCAGCCCCTAGACTTGGCTGTTACTTTCCGCAACAGTTGCAATTACAATCTGATGTGTTAACTGATTATGTGACTGTATTATCACGTGAATTAACCCGTATCCATGTCCAAGTGTTTTCTCCATTCCAGATCCTGAGTCAGATACAGGAACTCACAGCCTATTACCCGGAGATTGGGTATTAGTAAAGACATTTATGAGGAAACATTCCTTTGAGCCAAGATATGATGGTCCATTCCAAGTTCTGCTGACCACAGCCCCTTCTGACAAGGTGGCTGGGAAGAACACTTGGATACACGCCTCCCACTGCAAGAAAGTCCCAACCCTGAGGGAAAGGCGTCATCTACACCATGACAACTATGTTGTATATCCTTTTTCTTATAAGTCTGACAGAGGCTCAACAGGTGGATATCACCGAAATAGGTGACACCACTATATTTTGGTACAACTCATCCAACACTCATGTAGCTATATTCACCTTTGATTTCTGTAGTATAGATCCCATGTGGTGCTATGACCATGATCCATATGATCTTGACACAACGAGCATGTTCTGATAGTAGTGACCAGGTATACATATGTGTCATGGATGATTACTGGGGACCAAAAGATTAGAACCAGATTGGAAGGGATTCGGACTGGTGAGTGTGCTCTTGCAAAGGCCATTATGCCTCTCCACATCCTAGGAGAGAATACCCCTGACCCAACGCCTGGCCGTAGGAGGAAACGAAAAGCTCCTTCTGGTAGTTTTGACCCACATGTGTATATAGATGCCATTGGAGTCCCAAGGGGGGTGCCTAATGAATTCAAAGCCAGAGACCAAGTAAAGCAGGCTTTGAATTTCTGATTCCCATGATAACTGTTAATATTATTACATTACATTACATTGAGTTTATATAGCGCCAAAGGGTTTGCTCAGCGCTGTACAATAGAGGGGGGGTGTCAGGGATCCCCGCGATCCGTCCCTCGCTGGTCCCGGCGCAGGCGCACTAGGTCCGGGCCGGCCGCGGCGTTCGAGTTCGCGCATGCGCAGTAGAAGCCGCGGCCGCCCGCTGGGCACCAATGGCAGCGCAGGGCGGGATATTTAAAGGTCCCTGAGCTGTCATTTCGTTGCCTTCTGGTCTTACCTGCATTCCTGATCCTGTGAACCTGTATACTGTAAGTTATTGACCCGGATTGCTCTTGACCTTGCTGATTTCTCCTGCCCAGACCCTTGCTTGCCTGACCTCTCTCCCTGGATGCCCCTCTGTAGATCTGACCTCCTGTTGCTGACCTGGCGTGTGACCCGACGATTCTCTGCCTGCTCCCTTGTACCTTACCGTCCTCTACATTACCGACTCGGCCTGTCTGACTACGCACTTGCTCAGCCATCCATCCATCCATCCCATCAGGGTCACCCGACCTCCTCACATTTGGCTCTCCCTGGTTGGAACCCCTGGCGGACACCCCTACCACTGACAGGTGTGCTCAGTAGAGGCGACCTGGTCTCAGGGTACTACAAGTCCATCCCCACCATCAGGGGCCCTGGTGAACAAGTACCCTGGGGCTTAGATTCCGCGCTCTGGGCACGCCTGACCGGTGGAGTGCTAGTGGTGCCGCTCGGCGGTCCCTCACAGTACCAGAAGGCCATGACTGAGCCTCGAGGAGGACTCACCCCGTTGGACGAGGTGTGCAGGCACCTGTCTACCCTGACGCAAGCTGTAAACACATTACAGGACAGATGTCTGCAGATCGAGAATCGGTTTCAGGCCTGCACCATATCTGTTCCTGTTTCACAGGCCCCGGCTCCTGCACCTCCAGTCGCAGCAGCCCACGAGCCGGCTCCTGGGCCTCCCACATCACTCCCTATGGCGGAACCCCGAGTACCCTTACCCGAGCGCTTCCATGGGGATCGCACACGTTTTCGGTCATTTCGTGACTCTTGTCTTCTCTTTTTTGAACTACAGCCACGGACCTTTTTGACAGAGTCAGTGAAAGTGGGGTTTGTTGTCTCCCTGCTGCAGGGTGAACCCCAAGACTGGGCCCACCGACTAAGGGGAAACAATGACCCTCACCTGATTTCGGTCGACAGCTTCTTTAACGCTATGGCCATCTTATATGATGACCCACAACGGGCGGCCTCGGCCGAGGCCACATTATACGCACTCCGACAAGGTCGGCGGACGGCTGAGGAATACGCCTCTGACTTTAGGCGCTGGATGGGTGACACTCGTTGGAACGAGTTCGCCCTTTTACACCAGTTTCGTATGGGCCTATCTGAGGCTCTGAAAGACGAGCTCGCCCGGGTAGAGGTGCCCGAGATATTAGAGGACTTGATTGCACTCACTATTAAAATTGACCGTAGGCTACGGGAGCGCAGATTGGAGAGGTCTGGTCAGGGTCGCGGAAATCCCTGGGGGTCATTTCAGGGATCCGGTCAACATACTAGGCCAAGCATCCAGAACCTGCCGGCTGAAGATGCCCCCGAACCCATGCAGCTAGGCCTGGCTCGGCCTAAACTATCGCCTGAGGAACGCCAGCGCAGACGCTCCCAGAATCTGTGCCTGTACTGCGGCGAAGCTGGTCACATGGTGCGTTCCTGCCCGCAGAAACTGAGTAAGTTCACTTCATCTTCTTTATCTGTTGGCGATATGACCCCGTCCCAGTACTTAGTTGTTCCCCTCTCCTTTCAGCTTTCCGAAAGGACCGTGGAGGTGTCGGCCATAGTTGATTCGGGGGCATGCAGCTGTTTTGTGGATATCAATTTTGCTCACCAGCAGGGTATTCCCCTCCGCCCAAAGGAGAAGGGGTTTCATATCTTTTTAGCTGATGGTTCCCGGATAAAGTCAGGAGTAGTCAACCAGGAGACCCCTTCCATTATGACTTCCATTGCCGGTCAGCACCGGGAACTCCTCCGCCTGGATGCTATTGCATCACCCCTTTTCCCAGTCATTCTGGGGCTCCCTTGGTTGCGGGCCCATAACCCCCAAATTGACTGGGAAACTGGGGTTGTCTCGTTCCCTTCCCCATATTGTCGGGAACTGTGTCGAACTTCGGGCCCGGGGGTCCCCCAGGTTCTTTTGTGCTCTGAGGGGGATGACAGCCTGAAACAAGTGGTTCCTGCAGCCTATCACAAGTTCCTTGACGTGTTCAGTGAACGGGGAGCAGATGCTCTACCCCCCTACCGCCCATATGACTGTCCAATTGATCTGTTGCAGGGTTCTGAAATCCCGTTCGGACGAATTTTTCCCCTTTCTGAGCTGGAATTAGGGGCCCTGAAGGACTATATTGAGGATAGCCTCCGTAAGGGATTCATCCGTCCCTCCACTTCCCCAGCAGGTGCAGGGATCTTCTTTGTAGAAAAGAAGGACAAGACTTTGAGGCCATGCATTGACTATCGGGAGCTGAATAGGGTCACCATTAAAAATCGTTACCCATTACCTCTGGTACCTGAATTGTTCCAGAGCTTAAAGGCTGCGGTAGTATTTACCAAGTTGGACTTAAGGGGAGCCTACAATTTGGTTCGCATAAGGGAGGGGGATGAGTGGAAGACGGCCTTCCGCACCCGATTCGGCCATTTTGAATACCTGGTCATGCCTTTCGGGTTATGCAATGCGCCAGCCACCTTCCAGCACTTTGTAAACGACATCTTTAGGGACTTCCTGGACATCTTTGTCATCGTCTACTTAGACGACATTTTGATTTTCTCATCCTCCCTGGGGGAGCACAGGGTACACAAAGGTGTTGGGGCGGTTGCGGCAGCACGGGTTGTACGCTAAAGCAGAGAAATGCTGCTTTGAACAGGCTAGCGTTACATTCCTGGGTCTGATTATCTCCACCACGGGGGTCGCAATGGACCCTCAGAAGGTCTCAGCGATCCTAGATTGGCCTGAACCCACGGACAGGAAAAGTGTCCAACGTTTTATTGGGTTCGCAAATTTCTACCGGAAGTTCATCAAGAACTTCTCGGGTCTGGTCTCCCCTATCACTCAATTAACTAAGCTTGGGACGCGATTCAGATGGACGCCCGAGGCACAGGAAGCCTTTGAGGCACTAAAAAGGTTATTTACCTCGGCACCCATTCTGGGTCATCCCGACGCCTCCCTGCCCTACATCTTAGAAGTAGATGCATCTGAAAACGCGGTTGGCTCCATCCTTTCCCAGCGGAAGGGCGCCAAGGAATTACTTCACCCAGTAGCATTCTTTTCACGGAAACTTACCCCGGCGGAGAGGAACTACGACATTGGGGATCGCGAGCTACTGGCTATCAAAACCGCTTTAGAGGAATGGAGGTACCTGCTGGAAGGTGCCTCCCATCCCATCCTGATATTCACGGACCACAAGAACCTGGAATATCTGAGGACGGCCAAACGTCTACGCCCACGACAAGCAAGATGGGCATTGTTTTTCTCGAGGTTCCAGTTCCACATCACATACAGGCCCGGCTTGAAAAACACGAAGCCTGACGCATTATCGCGCATGTATGAGGACACCAAGGAGATCCCAGTGCCCGACACTATTCTTCCGGCAGGGAATTTCTTGGCCCTTCAGACAAACCTTCGCTCCGAGATCCTGAGGGCGTCCACAGCAATGTCTACCTCCGATGGGGCCCCCCTCCAGAACAAGGAGGGACTCCTATGGAGGGAGGACCGGATTGTGGTGCCAGAGGATGCCCGAACCTTAGTCTTGGGACATTGCCATGACCACCCACTGGCAGGACATTTTGGACCGGTCAAGACCCTGGAACTTCTCCGGCGTTCCTTCTGGTGGCCGGACATGGCCAAGGATTGTAAGATCTACGTGGGCTCCTGTGCCATCTGCCAGCGGAACAAGCCTTCAAGGAACAAGGCATGGGGCCTGCTACGTCCATTGCCTATCCCTGAACGGCCCTGGCAGAGAATCTCCATGGACTTCATAGTCGAGCTCCCTCCTTCGCTGGATCACACAGCAATCCTCGTGGTTGTGGACCGCTTATCCAAGATGGCCCATTTCATCCCTTTACGGAAGACTCCATCTGCAGCCGAGACGGCACAAGTCTTTATTCGAGAGATCGTTAGACTGCATGGGGTTCCCGAAGACATCGTCTCGGACCGAGGGGTGCAGTTTACCTCGCGGTTTTGGAGGGCGCTGTGCAAAGCCCTGGATATCAAGCTGTCTCTTTCCTCGGCATTTCACCCTCAGACCAATGGCCAGACCGAGAGGACCAATCAGACCCTGGAGCAATACCTGCGATGCTACACATCATTCTCTCAGGACGACTGGGCGCCACTCCTCCCTTTGGCAGAATTCGCGTACAACAACGCTTGCCATTCTGCAACTGGGCAGTCCCCGTTCTTCGCCAACTATGGGTTTCATCCGGTCTTCCTCCCGGACTTGGTCCCGGAATGCCCGATTCCAGCGACGCAGGATGCACTGACCTTCTTCACCTCCAACAATAAGAAATTACAGGAAGCCATCCGTCAAGCCCAAGAAGACTATAAGAAGGCTTTCAATAGGAAGCGAAGAGGGAACCTGGTGTTGCAGCCCGGAGAGAAGGTTTGGCTGGCTACGTCAAACTTGAGGATGCTTTGCCCGTCGAAGAAGTTGGGACCTAAATTCATAGGCCCTTTTTGCATCAAACGAATGGTCAATGAGGTGGCCTATGAACTTGTTCTCCCTGACACACTCAAGATCCACCCTGTCTTCCACGTGTCCCTGTTGAAACCGGTAGTCCCTGATGCCTTCCCGGAACGGGAATCCAGGCCCCCGGAGGCCGTAACGGTTGAAGAGGAAGAGGAATTTGAGGTGGAGGCAATCTTGAAGTGCCGTCGAAGGGGGGGCCAGACCCAATTTCTCATCAAGTGGAAGGGCTACGGCCCTGAGGACAATTCGTGGGAACCAGCCCATAATGTCCATGCACCTAGGCTTGTCCGGAGGTTTCTTTGTGATCACCCGTGGTGGAGAGATCGGGTGGGCATCCGGAGGTTGCCCGTAGGGGGGGGGCAATGTCAGGGATCCCCGCGATCCGTCCCTCGCTGGTCCCGGCGCAGGCGCACTGCTCCTCCCAGTACACGGGCACTAGGTCCGGGCCGGCCGCGGCGTTCGAGTTCGCGCATGCGCAGTAGAAGCCGCGGCCGCCCGCTGGGCACCAATGGCAGCGCAGGGCGGGATATTTAAAGGTCCCTGAGCTGTCATTTCGTTGCCTTCTGGTCTTACCTGCATTCCTGATCCTGTGAACCTGTATACTGTAAGTTATTGACCCGGATTGCTCTTGACCTGCTGATTTCTCCTGCCCAGACCCTTGCTTGCCTGACCTCTCTCCCTGGATGCCCCTCTGTAGATCTGACCTCCTGTTGCTGACCTGGCGTGTGACCCGACGATTCTCTGCCTGCTCCCTTGTACCTTACCGTCCTCTACATTACCGACTCGGCCTGTCTGACTACGCACTTGCTCAGCCATCCATCCATCCATCCCATCAGGGTCACCCGACCTCCTCACATTTGGCTCTCCCTGGTTGGAACCCCTGGCGGACACCCCTACCACTGACAGGTGTGCTCAGTAGAGGCGACCTGGTCTCAGGGTACTACAAGTCCATCCCCACCATCAGGGGCCCTGGTGAACAAGTACCCTGGGGCTTAGATTCCGCGCTCTGGGCACGCCTGACCGGTGGAGTGCTAGTGGTGCCGCTCGGCGGTCCCTCACAGGGGGACAATACATGAAACATTACAGCAGCTACGAACAGCACACGAGGGGTAAGAGGGCCCTACTCTTTCGAGCGTACAATCTGGGAGGGAGGGGGTAGTGGTACAGGAGGAAGTGGCTGTGGGGGATGGAGTGGTAGGAGGAATGAAGGAGAGCAGCAGTTAGGTGAGGGTGGGGTAGGCTTCCCTGAAGAGGTGGGTTTTCAGGGAGCGCCTGAAGGTGAGGAGGGAAGGTGACAGTCTGATGGATTGGGGTAGTGAGTTCCAGAGGATGGGGGAGGACCTGGAGAAGTCTTGCAGACGTGCGTGTGAGGAGGAGACCAGGGAGCAAGATAGAAGGAGGTCCTGTGAAGAGCGAAGGGTACGGGTAGGGTGGTACTTGGGAATCAGGTCGGTGAGGTAGTTAGGGGCAGTGTTGTGAATGGCTTTGTAGGTCAGAGTGAGTAGTTTGAATTTGATGCGTTGGGCGATAGGGAGCCAGTGGAGGGAGAGGCAGAGGGGGGTGGCAGAGGTGGAGCGGCTGGTGAGGTGGATGAGTCTGGCAGCTGAGTTCAGGATGGTCTGAAGCGGGGAGAGTTTGCACTGGGGTAGGCCGGTGAGGAGGGAGTTGCAGTAGTCAAGGCGTGAGATGATGAGGGAGTGTACAAGTAGTTTAGCGGTGTCTGGGGTAAGGAAGGTGCGTATTTTGGCGATATTGCGGAGGTGGAGCCTGCATGTGTTTGTCAGTGATTTGACATGAGGTTGGAAGGAGAGGTTAGAGTCCAGAATGACCCCAAGGACTTTGGCTTGCGGGGCGGGATTGATGGTGGTGATGTTAGTAGTGATGGATAGGATGGGGGGGGGGGGGGGGCGCGGGCAGGAGGGAAGACGAGAAGCTCGGTTTTGGAGAGGTTGAGTTTGAGGAAATGGAGCGACATCCAGTCAGAGATGTCGTTTAGGAGGTGAGTGATGCGGGCGGAGAAAGTGGAGGTGAGGTGAGGGGTGGAGAGGTAGATTTAGGTGTCGTCAGCATAGAGGTGATAGTTGAAGCCGTGGGAGTGTATGAGTTTGCCAAGGGAGGAGGTGTAGATGGAGAAGAGAAGGGGTCCAAGGACAGAGCCCTGGGGGACCCCAACAGAGAGGGGGAGGGAAGGGGAGGTGGCACCATTGTAGGAAACGCTGAAGGAGCGTCGGGATAGGTAAGAGGAGAACCAGGAGAGAGCGGTGTCTCTGATGCCAAGGGAGAATAGTTTATTAAGGAGGAGGGGGTGGTCAACTGTGTCGAAGGCCGCGGAGAGGTCCAGGAGGAGGAGGACAGAGTAGTCGCCTTTGGCTTTGGCGGTAAGTAGGTCGTTGGTGATTTTGAGGAGGGCGGTTTCGGTGGAGTGTAGGGGACGGAAGCCGGACTGTAGTGGATCAAGGAGGTTGTTGTCAGTTAGGTGGGCGCTTAGGCGGTTGTAGACTAAGCGCTCCAGCTTAATAAAAATGTAGATTGGATAAATTACATATACTACAACCAACAGAGGTTTGTGCATTACACCAGGGATGCCCTTCAAGGAATCGTTGACCAGTTAGCCCATACATCCTACATGACATTCCAGAATAGAATGGCTCTGGATATGATTTTAGCGGAAAAAGGAGGTGTCTGTAAAATGATAGAAGGAACCGGAACATGTTGTACATATATTCCTGACAATACTGGCCCGAATGGTAAGGTTACTCTGTCTATAAAGAAATTAGAAGACCTGTCAGTTGAGTTGAAAAAGAATTCAGGGATCACAGACTTGTGGGATCAATATTTCAGTTGGATGAGTGGGTGGCAAAAGATACTTGCCCAAATAGGGGTAACTGTACTAATAATTCTGATTCTCCTGGCCCTGGTTGTATGCTGTGTTATACCATGTGTGAGGAAATTGATGAGCAAAGCTGTAGACAACAGAACACCTATCTTCCTGAACCAGGAGCAAGAGGATTCCCACATGATAGATGAAGAAATACCTTACACCCCATTACGGTCCCTCCCCGCCAATAGTAATCTCACAATTTTGTAGGGATAGCATCTGACTTCCTTATGTACAAAGTCTGTGGCAAGGGGGGTGATGAAATAGTCATTGTGACGAATTGTCCCTTTGTGATACCATTTTGCCCTTTCTGTTCTGGTTTTTATCCCCTTTGTAAAGCTGGACATGTTTCACAGACATTCTACACTGTTTGTTTAGGAAAATGTGACCTTGTAGTCTTTCACTTCTATAGAGTTCCTAGGTATTGTTGTATTGTATGGTTTGTTGTGGGTGGGGAAAACCTGGTGCCAGTCTGTCTGGTGGGGGTGGGGTGAAGTTGTATATACTGAGCTGTGTTTAATAAAGATTGTCAGTTTCACCCTACACTAAGTTCTGACTCGTGTCTTTGGCTATAATACCTGCCTTGGGAGAATGCTGGAAGACTTGCCGGAAATGAGGACCATTGGGTGAGACGCACTGCTCCGCACGAGGAAGCCCAGGCGGAACGGTTCCGCCACAGTCATCACCTGTCTAACGTACAGCATAAAAGAGTTCCAAGGTACATAAGGACAGATGAGCGAGGTCTTATAGGGACAGATGAGCGAGGTCTTATAGGGACAGATGAGCGAGGTCTTATAGGGACAGATGAGCGAGGTCTTATAGGGACAGAGGAAAATAGTCATTTTAAGGGGGGACTGTGATGGATTTGGTAAAATGCCTATTTCGTTTCCTATTGAATATATATATATATATATATATACGCTATTTCTATAAGTTTTAAAAATATTTACTTTTATACTTTAATACATATGTTGTGTGAATATTTTCTGCCTGCTGGGCTTTGTGGTACTTTAAGAAATCCTTGCTTAAGAAATGTCTGCTCACACATACTGCCCCCCTCCCATCGTGTGATTTGGGAAGACAAAGGAATGTTTTTCTTCTCTATAAGATAAGGCCTGGAAGCAGATCACACCTATACCATGACGGAGATTGTTTTCGTGTGGAAATGACCAATCAGAGACTAATATAATGCTTATGCTGTTGTCACATGACTCTCGCATCATTCTGCATATATAAGTTCACTTTCTCATTATAATGAACTAGAAGTATTCATAGACTGAACTTGTGTGTCAGCGTGAGTCTCTTCCAATGTGCGCACATTCCAAAGCTAGCGTCATAAATTAGGACAGGAACAGATAAGCACCGGACATTTTTAGTCCTCTACTAAATCAATATGAAGGACGGGATATTCTGGGTAGTCTGTCTCTCTCTGATATGAAGGATGGGACATTCTGGGTAGTCTGTCTCTCTCTGATATGAAGGATGGGACATTCTGGGTAGTCTGTCTCTCCCTGATATGAAGGACGGGACATTCTGGGTAGTCTGTCTCTCTCTCTGATATGAAGGACGGGACATTCTGGGTAGTCTGTCTCTCTCTGATATAAAGGACGGGACATTCTGG